>NW_027635780.1:0-64089 GCF_903797595.1 Erithacus rubecula | reverse complement strand
CGGGTGGACCCGGCTCCAGGACAACAGGTCTACCTCGTACTTATTGCGGCGGACACCAGATCCGGATCCGGGACAAGAGGTCTACCTTGCACTTAGTCCATTGCTGCAGACACCGGGTGGACCCGGCTCCGGGGTTGGCGTTCCGCCTCGGAGAATGCCGCGGAGTCGAGGCGGCCGCTCGCGGGGGCCAGAAGTCTGCCTCGCTTCGGGCAGGGCTGCGGACACATGTTGGACCCAACTCCGGGGCCGGCGTGCCGCCGGGGAAAACGCCGCAGAGTCGAGCCAGCCGCTCGTGGGGGAAACGTGTCTGCCTCGCTCAGGGCAGGGCGGCGGACACTGAGTGAACCCGGCTCCGGAGCCGGCGTGCCGCCGCGAAGGTCTCCGCCGAGTCGAGGCGGCTGCTCGCGGGGGCAGGGGGCCTGCCTCGCTCCGAGCAGGGCGGCGGACACTGTGTGGACCCGGCTCCGGGGCCTCTGTGCCGCCGGGGAAAGCGCCGCGGAGTCGAGGAGGCCGCTCGCGGGGGCAAGGGGTCTGCCTCGCTCGGGGCAGGGCGGCGGACACCGGGTGGACCCGGCTCCAGGACAACAGTCTACCTCGTACTTATTGCGGCGGACACCAGATCTTCCCGGATCCGGGACAACAGGTCTACCTTGCACTTAAGTCTCATTGCTGCAGACACCCGGCGGACCCGGCTTTGGGGCCGCCGGGCTGCCGGAGAAAGCGCCGCCGAGTCGAGGCGGCTGCGGTGGCATCATGTCTGCCTCGCTCCAAGTGGGGCGGTGAACACCGGGTGGACCCGGCTCCAGGGCCGGCGTGCCGCCGCGGATCACGCTACAGAGTCAAGGCAGCCGCTCGCGGGGACAACGAGTCTGCCTCTCTCTGCGGGGGCAAGGGGTCTGCCTTGCTCGGGGCAGGGCGGCGGACACCGGGTGGACTCGGCTCCAGGGCCAGCGTGCCACCGGGAAAGTGCCGTTGAATCGACGCGGCCGATCCCGCGGGCAAATGGTCTGCCTCGCTCGGGGCAGGGCGGCGGACACCGGGTCCGCCCGGCTCCGAGGCCAGCGTGCCGCCGCGGAGAGCGCAGCCGAGTCGGGGCGGCCGCGCGCGGGGCAAGGGATCTGCCTTGCTCTGGGCAGGGCGGCGGACACCGGGTGGACCCGGATCCGGGGCCGGCGTGCCGCCGGGGAAAGCGCCGCCGAGTCGAGGCGGCCGCTCGCGGGGTCAAGGGGTCTGCCTCGCTCCAGGCAGGGCGGCGGACACCGGGTGGACCCGGCTCCAGGCCAATAGCTCTACCTCGTACTTATTGCGGCGGACGCCAATATTCCCGGATCCGGGACAACAGGTCTACCTTGCACTTAGTCTCATTGCTGCAGACACCGGGTGGACCCGGCTCCGGTGGTCGGCGTTCCGCCTCGGTAGTGGTGCCGCGGTAGTCGAGGCGGTCCGCTCGCGGGGGCCAGAAGTCTGCCTCGCTTCGGGCAGGGCCTGCGGACACATGTTGGACCCAACTCCGGGGCCGGCGTGCCACCGGGGGGAAATGCCGCGGAGTCGAGGCAGCCGCTCGTGGGGAAACGTGTCTGCCTCGCTCAGGGCAGGGCGGCCGGACAGTAGTGAACCCGGCTCCGGAGCCGGCGTGCCGCCGCGAAGGTCTCCGCCGAGTCGAGGGGCTGCTGCTCGCGGGGGCAAGGGGGCCTGCCTCGCTCCGAGCAGGGCGGCGGACACTGTGTGGACCCGGCTCCGGGGCCTCTGTGCCGCCGGGGAAAGCGCCGCGGAGTCGAGGCGGCCCCGCTCGCTGGGGGCAAGGGGTCTGCCTCGGTCGGGGCAGGAGGGCGGACACCGGGTGGACCCGGCTCCAGGACAACAGGTCTACCTCGTACTTACTGCGGCGGACACCAGATCTTCCCGGATCCGGGGACAACAGGTCTACCTGGCACTTAGTCTCATTGCTGCAGACACCGGGTGGACCCGGCTCCGGGGTTGGCGTCCCGCCTCGGAGAATGCCGCGGAGTCGAGGCGGCCGCTCGCGGGGGCCAGAGTCTGCCTCGCTTCGGGCAGGGCTGCGGACACATGTTGGACCCAAATCCGGGGCCGGCGTGCCGCCGGGGAAGACGCCGCGGAGTCGAGCCAGCCGCTCGTGGGGAAACGTGTTCTGCCTCGCTCAGGGCAGGGCGGCGGACACTGAGTGAACCCGGCTCCGGAGCCGGCGTGCCGCCGCGAAGGTCTCCGCCGAGTCGAGGCGGCCTGCTCGCGGGGGCAGGGGGCCTGCCTCGCTCCGAGCAGGGGCGGCGGACACTGTGTGGACCCGGCTCGGGGCCTCTGTGCCGCCGGGGAAAGCGCCGCGGAGTCGAGGCGGCCGCTCGCGGGGGCAAGGGGTCTGCCTCGCTCGGGGCAGGGTGGCGGACACCGGGCGGACCCGGCTTTGGGGCCGCCGGGCTGCCGGAGAAAGCGGCCGCCGAGTCGAGGCGGCTTCTTTGCGGTGGCATCATGTCTGCCTCGCTCCAAGTGGGGCGGTGAACACCGGGTGGACCCGGCTCCAGGGCCGGCGTGCCGCCGCGGATCACGCTACAGAGTCAAGGCAGCCGCTCGCGGGGACAACGAGTCTGCCTCTCTCTGCGGGGGCAAGGGGTCTGCCTTGCCGGGGCAGGGCGGCGGACACCGGGTGGACCCGGCTCCGGGGCCAGCGTGCCACCGGGAAAGTGCCGTTGAATCGACGCGGCCGATCCCGAGGGCAAACGGTCTGCCTCGCTCGGGGCAGGGCGGCGGACACCGGGTGGACCCGGCTCCGGGGCCAGCGTGCCGCCGCGGAGAGCGCAGCCGAGTCGGGGCGGCCGCTCGCGGGGCAAGGGATCTGCCTTGCTCTGGGCAGGGCGTCGGACACCGGGTGGACCCGGATCCGGAGCCGGCGTTCCTCCGCGTAGGACCCCGCCGAGTCGAGGCGGCCGCTCGCGGGGTCAAGGGGTCTGCCTCGCTCCGAGCAGGGCGGCGGACAGCGTGTCGACCCGGATCCGGGCCGGCATGCCGCCGCGAAGAGCGTTGCCGAGTCGATGCTGCCGCTCGCGGGGGCAAGGGGTCTGCCTCGCTCCGAGCAGGGCGGCGCACACCAGATGGATCCGACTCCGGGGCACGAGTGCCGCCGCGGAGGGCGACGCTGAATCGAGGCGGCCGCTCGCGGGGTCATGGTGTCTGCCTCGCTCCGTGCAGGGCGCGAACACCGGGTGGTCCCGGCTCCAGGGCCAGCGTGCCGCCGCGGCGAGCGCAGCCGAGTCCGGGGCGGCCCGCTCTAGGGGACAACGGATTTGCCTCGCACCGGGCAGGGCGGCAGACACCGGGTCCATCCCGCTCCGGGCCGGCATGCCGCCACGGAGGACGTTGCCGAATCGAGGCAGTCACACGCGGGGTCAAGGGGTCTGCCCTCGGTCCAGGCAGGAGGGCGGACACCGGGTGCAGCCGGCACCGGGATCAGCGTTCTGCCTTGGAGGGCGCCGCGGAATCGAGGCGGCCGCTCGTGGGAGGCAAGGGGTCTGCCTCGCTTCGGGCAGGGCTGCGGACACCGGTGGACCCAACTCCGGGGCCGGCGTGCCACCGGGGAAAATGCCGCGGAGTCGAGGCAGCCGCTCGTTGGGGAAACGTGTCTGCCTCGCTCAGGGCAGGGCGGCGGACTCTGGGTGGACCCGGCTCCGGAGCAATCGGTGCCGCCGGCGAAGGGCTCCGCCGAGTCGAGGCGGCTGCTCGCGGTGGCAAGGGGCCTGCCTCGCTCCGATCAGGGGCGGCGGACACCGGGTGGACCCTGCTCCGAGGTCAGCGTTCAGCCTCGCAGGGTGCCCGCGGAGTCGAGGCGGCCGCTCGCGGTGGCCAAGGATCTCCCTCGCTCCGGGCAGGGCTGCGGTCACCTGTTGGACCTGGCTCCGCGGCCGGCGTGCCGCCGGGGGAGAAAAGCGCCCCGTAGTCGAGACGGGCGCCTGGCGGGGACACGTGTCTGCCTCGCTCAGGCGGGGCAACGGACACCGGGTGGACACAGCTCTGGGGCCGGCGTAGCACCGCGAAGGGTGCCGCCGAGTGGAGGCGGGCCGCTCGCGGGGGCCAGAAGTCTGCCTCGCTTCGGGCAGGGCTGCGGGACACATGTTGGACCCAACTCCGGGGCCGGCGTGCCGCCGGGGAAAACGCCGCAGAGTCGAGCCAGCCGCTCGTGGGGGAAACGTGTCTGCCTCGCTCAGGGCAGGGCGGCGGACACTGAGTGAACCCGGCTCCGGAGCCGGCGTGCCGCCGCGCAGGTCTCCGCCGAGTGGAGGCGGCCGCTCGCGGGGTCAAGGGGTCTGCCTCACTCCGAGCAGGGCGGCGGACACTGTGTGGACCCGGCTCCGGGGCCTCTGTGCCGCCGGGGAAAGCGCCGCGGAGTCGAGGAGGCCGCTCGCGGGGGCAAGGGGTCTGCCTCGCTCGGGGCAGGGCGGCGGACACCGGGTGGACCCGGCTCCAGGACAACAGGTCTACCTCGTACTTATTGCGGCGGACACCAGATCTTCCCGGATCCGGACAACAGGTCTACCTGCACTTAAGTCTCATTGCTGCAGACACCGGGCGGACCCGGCTTTGGGGCCGCCGGGCTGCCGGAGAAAGCGCCGCCGAGTCGAGGCGGCTGCTTGCGGTGGCATCATGTCTGCCTCGCTCCAAGTGGGGCGGTGAAACACCGGGTGGACCCGGCTCCAGGGCCGGCGTGCCGCCGCGGATCACGCTACAGAGTCAAGGCAGCCGCTCGCGGTGACAACGAGTCTGCCTCTCTCTGCGGGGGCAAGGGGTCTGCCTTGCTCGGGGCAGGGCGGCGGACACCGGGTGGACTCGGCTCCAGGGCCAGCGTGCCACCGGGAAAGTGCCGTTGAATCGACGCGGCCGATCCCGAGGGCAAATGGTCTGCCTCGCTCGGGGCAGGGCGGCGGACACCGGGTCCGCCCGGCTCCGAGGCCAGCGTGCCGCCGCGGAGAGCGCAGCCGAGTCGGGGGCGGCCGCGCGCGGGGCAAGGGATCTGCCTTGCTCTGGGCAGGGCGGCGGACACCGGGTGGACCCGGATCCGGGGCCGGCGTGCCGCCGGGGAAAGCGCCGCCGAGTCGAGGCGGCCGCTCGCGGGGTCAAGGGGGTCTGCCTCGCTCCGGGCAGGGCGGCGGACACCGGGTGTGGACCCGGGCTCCAGGACAACAGGTCTACCTCGTACTTATTGCGGCGGACGCCAGATATTCCCGGATCCGGGACAAGCAGGTCTACCTTGCACTTAGTCTCATTGCTGCAGACACCGGGTGGACCCGGCTCCGGGGTCGGCGTTCCGCCTCGGAGGGTGCCGCGGAGTCGAGGCGGCCCGCTCGCGGGGGCCAGAAGTCTGCCTCGCTTCGGGCAGGGCTGCGGACACATGTTGGACCCAACTCCGGGGCCGGCGTGCCACCGGGGAAAATGCCGCGGAGTCGAGCAGCCGCTCGTGGGGGAAACGTGTCTGCCTCGCTCAGGGCAGGGCGGCGGACAGTTAGTGAACCCGGCTCCGGAGCCCGGCGTGCCGCCGCGAAGGTCTCCGCCGAGTCGAGGGCTGCTGCTCCGCGGGGGCAGGGGGCCTGCCTCGCTCCGAGCAGGGCGGCGGACACTGTGTGGACCCGGCTCCGGGGCCTCTGTGCCGCCGGGGAAAGCGCCGCGCGAGTCGAGGCGGCCGCTCGCGGGGGCAAGGGGTCTGCCTCGGTCGGGGCAGGGAGGGCGGACACCGGGTGGACCCGGCTCCAGGACAACAGGTCTACCTCGTACTTACTGCGGCGGACACCAAGATCTTCCCGGATCCGGGACAACAGGTCTACCTGGCACTTAGTCTCATTGCTGCAGACACCGGGTGGACCCGGCTCCGGGGTTGGCGTTCCGCCTCGGAGAATGCCGCGGAGTCGAGGCGGCCGCTCGCGGGGGCCAGAAGTCTGCCTCGCTTCGGGCAGGGGCTGCGGACACATGTTGGACCCAACTCCGGGGCCGGCGTGCCGCCGGGGAAGACGCCCGCGGAGTCGAGGCCAGCGCTCGTGGGGGAAACGTGTCTGCCTCGCTCAGGGCAGGGCGGCGGACACTGAGTGAACCCGGCTCCGGAGCCGGCGTGCCGCCGCGAAGGTCTCCGCCGAGTCGAGGCGGCTGCTCGCGGGGGCAGGGGGCCTGCCTCGCTCCGAGCAGGGCGGCGGACACTGTGTGGACCCGGCTCCGGGGCCTCTGTGCCGCCGGGAAAGCGCCGCGGAGTCGAGGCGGCCGCTCGCGGGGGCCAGGGGTCTGCCTCGCTCGGGGCAGGGTGGCGGACACCGGCGGACCCGGCTTTGGGGCCGCCGGGCTGCCGGAGAAAGCGCCGCCGAGTCGAGGCGGCTGCTTGCGGTGGCATCATGTCTGCCTCGCTCCAAGTGGGGCGGTGAACACCGGTGGACCCGGCTCCAGGGCCGGCGGCCGCCGCGGATCACGCTACAGAGTCAAGGCAGCCGCTCGCGGGGACAACGAGTCTGCCTCTCTCTGCGGGGGCAAGGGGTCTGCCTTGCTCGGGGCAGGGCGGCGGACACCGGGTGGACTCGCTCCGGGGCCAGCGTGCCCCGGGAAAGTGCCGTTGAATCGACGCGGCCGATCCCGAGGGCAAATGGTCTGCCTCGCTCGGGCAGGGCGGCGACACTGTGTGGACCCGGCTCCGGGCCTCTGTGCCGCCGGGAAGCGCCGCGGAGTCGAGGCGGCCGCTCGCGGGGGCAAGGGGGCCTGCCTCGCTCCGAGCAGGGCGGCGGACACTGTGTGGCCGGCTCCGGGGCCTCGTGCCGCGGGGAAAGCGCCGCGGAGTCGAGGCGGCGCTCGCGGGGCAAGGGGTCTGCCTCGGTCGGGGCAGGGGGCGGACACCGGGTGGACCCGGCTCCAGGGACACAGGTCTACCTCGTACTTACTGCGGCGGACCAGATCTTCCGGATCCGGGACAACAGGTCTACCTGGCACTTAGTCTCATTGCTGCAGACACCGGGTGGACCCGGCTCCGGGGTTGGCGTTCCGCCTCGGAGAATGCCGCGGAGTCGAGGCGGCCGCTCGCGGGGGCCAGAAGTCTCTGCCTCGCTTCGGGCAGGGCTGCGGACCACATGTTGGACCCAACTCCGGGGGCCGGCGTGCCGCCGGGGAAGACGCCGCGGAGGAGTCGAGCCAGCCGCTCGTGGGGGAAACGTGTCTGCCTCGCTCAGGGCAGGGCGGCGGACACTGAGTGAACCCGGCTCCGGAGCCGGCGTGCCGCCGCGAAGGTCTCCGCCGCGTCGAGGCGGCTGCTCGCGGGGGCAGGGGGCCTGCCCTCGCTCCGGGCAGGGCGGCGGACACTGTGTGGACCCGGCTCCGGGGCCTCTGTGCCGCCGGGGAAAGCGCCGCGGAGTCGAGGCGGCCGCTCGCGGGGGGCAAGGGGTCTGCCTCGCTCGGGGCAGGGTGGCGGACACCGGGCGGACCCGGCTTTGGGGCCGCCGGGCTTGCCGGAGGAAAGCGCCGCCGAGTCGAGGCGGCTGCTTGCGGTGGCATCATGTCTGCCTCGCTCCAAGTGGGGGCCGGATTGAACACCGGGTGGGACCCGGCTCCAGGACGGCTGTTGCCCGCCGCGGGATCACGCTACAGAGGTCAAGGGCAGCTTCGCTCGCGGAGGACAACGAGTCTGCCTCTCTCTGCGGGGGCAAGGGGTCTGCTCTGCTCGGGGCAGGGCGGGCGGGACCACCGAGTGGACTCGCGGCTACGGGGCCCAGCTTGCCACCGGAGGAAAGTGCCGTTGAATCGACGCGCGCCGATTCCCCGAGGGCAAATGGTCTGCCTCGCTCGGGGCAGGGCGGCGGACAACGGGTGGACCCGGATCCGGGCCGGCGTTCCTCCGCGTAGGACCCGCCGAGTCGAGGCGGCTGCCCGCTCGCGGGGTCAAGGGGTCTGCCTCGCTCCGAGCAGGGCGGCGGACAGCGTGTCGACCCGGATCCGGGGCCGGCATGCCGCCCGCGAAGAGCGTTGCCGAGTCGATGCTGCCGCTCGCGGGGGCAAGGGGTCTGCCTCGCTCCGAGCAGGGCGGCGCACACCGATGGATCCGACTCCGGGGCACGAGTGCCGCCGCGGAGGGCGACGCTGAATCGAGTCGGCCGCTCGCAGGGTCATGGTGTCTGCCTCGCTCCGTGCAGGGCGGCGAACACCGGGTGGTCCCGGCTCCAGGGCCAGCGTGCCGCCGCGGCGAGCGCAGCCGAGTCGGGGCGGCCGCTCTAGGGGACAACGGATTTGCCATCGCACCGGGCAGGGCGGCAGACACCGGGTCCATCCCGCTCCGGGGCCGGCATGCCGCCACGGAGGACGTTGCCGAATCGAGGCAGTCACACGCGGGGGTCAAGGGGTCTGCCTCGGTCCAGGCAGGAGGGCGGACACCGGGTGCAGCCGGCACCGGGATCAGCGTTCTGCCTTGGAGGGCGCCGCGGAATCGAGGCGGCCGCTCGCGGAGGCAAGGGGTCTGCCTCGCTTCGGGCAGGGCTGCGGACACCGGTTGGACCCAACTCCGGGGCCGGCGTGCCACCGGGGAAAATGCCGCGGAGTCGAGGCAGCCGCTCGCGGGGGAAACGGGTCTGCCTCGCTCAGGGCAGGGCGGCGGACTCTGGGTGGACCCGGCTCCGGAGCAAATCGTGCCGCCGCGAAGGGCTCCGCCGAGTCGAGGCGGCTGCTCGCGGTGGCAAGGGGCCTGCCTCGCTCCGATCAGGGCGGCGGACACCGGGTGGACCCGGCTCCGAGGTCAGCGTTCAGCCTCGCAGGGTGCCGCGGAGTCGAGGCGGCCGCTCGCGGTGGCCAAGGATCTCCCTCGCTCCGGGCAGGGCTGCGGTCACCTGTTGGACCTGGCTCCGCGGCCGGCGTGCCGCCGGGGAAAGCGCCCCGTAGTCGAGACGGGCGCTGGCGGGGGACACGTGTCTGCCTCGCTCAGGGCGGGGCAACGGACACCGGGTGGACACAGCTCTGGGGCCGGCGTAGCACCGCGAAGGGTGCCGCCGAGTGGAGGCGGCCGCTCGCGGGGGCCAGAAGTCTGCCTCGCTTCGGGCAGGGCTGCGGACACATGTTGGACCCAACTCCGGGGCCGGCGTGCCGCCGGGGGAAAACGCCGCAGAGTCGAGCCAGCCGCTCGTGGGGGAAACGTGTCTGCCTCGCTCAGGGCAGGGCGGCGGACACTGAGTGAACCCGGCTCCGGAGCCGGCGTGCCGCCGCGCAGGTCTCCGCCGAGTGGAGGCGGCCGCTCGCGGGGTCAAGGGGTCTGCCTCACTCCGGGCATGGCGGCGGACACCGGGTAAACCCGGCTCCGGGACAAAAGGTCTACCTCGCACTTATTGCGGCGGACACCAGATCTTCCCGGTTCCGGGACAACAGGTCTATATCGCACTTAGTCTCATTGCTGCGGACACCGGGTGGACCCGGCTCTGGGGCCGGCGTGCCGCCGCGGAAGGTGCTGCCGAGTCGAGGCGGCCGCTCGCAGGGGCAAGGGGTCTGCCTCGCTCCGGGCATGGCAGCAGACACCGGTTGGACCCGGCTCCCTGGTTGGCGTGCTGCCACAGAGGGCGCCGCTGAGTCGAGGAGGCTGCTCACGGGGGCAAGGGGTCTGCCTCGCTCCGGGCAGCGCGGCGGACACCGGGTGGACCCAGCTCAGGGGCCGGCGAAGGGCGCAGCCGAGACGAGGCGGCTGCTCGCGGGGGCAACGGGTCTGCCTCTCTGCGGGCAGGGCGGCGGACACAGGGTCGACCCGAGTCTGGGGCCGGCGTGCCGCTGCGAAGGACGCCGTCGAGTCGAGGCAGCCGCTCGCGGGGGCAACGGGTCTGCCTCGCTCCGGCAAGGCGGCGGACCCCGGGTGGACCCGGCTCCGGGGTCAGCGTACCGCCACGAAGGGCGCAGCCGAGACGAGGCGGCTGCTCGCAGGGGCAACGGGTCTGCCTCTCTGCGGGCAGGGCTGTGGACACCGGGTGGACACGGCTCCTGGATCGGCGTGCCGCCTTGGATGGCGCCGCGGAGTCGAGGCGGCCACTCGTGGGGGCAAGTGGTCTGCCTCGCTCGGGGCAGGGCGGCGGACACCGGGTAGACCCAATTTCGGGGACGGCCTGCCGACGGGGAAAGCGCCGCGGAGTCGAGGCGGCCGCTCGCGGATGCAAGGGGTCAGCCTCTCTCCGGGCAGTGCGGGGACATTGGGTGGACCCGGCTCCGGGGCCGGCGTGCCGCCGAAGAAAGCGCCGCCATGTCGAGGCAGCCGCTCGCGGGGCCAAGGGGTCTGCCTCGCTCCGGGCAGGGCGGCGGACACCGGGTGGACCCGGCTCCAGGACAACAGGTCTACCTCGTACTTATTGCGGCGGACACCAGATCTTCCCGGATCCGGGACAACAGGTCTACCTTGCACTTAGTCTCATTGCTGCAGACACCGGGTGGACCCGGCTCCGGGGTCGGCGTTCCGCCTCGGAGGGTGCCGCGGAGTCGAGGCGGCCGCTCGCGGGGGCCAGAAGTCTGCCTCGCTTCGGGCAGGGCTGCGGACACGTTGGACCCAACTCCGGGGCCGGCGTGCCACCGGGGAAAATGCCGCGGAGTCGAGGCAGCCGCTCGTGGGGGAAACGTGTCCGCCTCGCTCAGGGCAGGGCGGTGGACACTGAGTGGACCCGGCTCCGGAGCAATCGTGCCGCCGCGAAGGGCTTCGCCGAGTCGAGGCGGCTGCTCGCGGGGGCAAGGGGCCTGCCTCGCTCAAAGCAGGGCGGCGGACACAGGGTCGACCCGAGTCCGGGGCCGGCGTGCCGCTGCGAATGACGCTGTCAAGTCGAGGCAGCCGCTCCGGGGGCAACGGGTCTGCCTCGCTCCAGGCAAGGCGGTGGACACCGGGTGGACCCGGCTCCGGGGTCAGCGTTCAGCCTCGCAGGGTGCCGCGGAGTCGAGGCGGCCGCTCGCGGGAGCCAAGGATCTGCCTCGCTCCGGGCAGGGCTGCAATCACCTGTTGGACCTGGCTCCGGGGCCGGCGTGCCGCCGGGGAAAGCGCCGCAAAGTCGAGGCAGCCGCTCGCGGGGGAAACGGGTCTGCCTCGCTCAGGGCAGGGCTACGGACATTGGGTGGACCCGGCTCCGGTGCCGGCGTGCCGCCGCGGATGGCGACGACTAATCGAGGCTGCCACCTGCAGGGCAAGGAGTCTGCCTCGCTCCGGGTAGGGCGGGGACACCGGGTCGACCCGGCTTTGGGGCCGGCGTGCCGCCAAGGAAAGCGCGGCGAAATCGAGGCGGCCGCTCGCGGATACAAGGGGTCTGCCTCGCTCCGGGCAGTGCGGCGGAGAGCGGGTCGACCTGGCTCCGAGGCCGGCGTGCCGCCGGGGAAAGCGCCTGGTAGACGAGGCGGCCGCTCGCGGGGGCAAGGTGTCTGCCTCGCTCGGGGTAGGGCAGCGGACACCGGGTGGACCCAGTTTCGTGGCCTACGGGCCTCCGGAGAAAGCACCGCTGAGTCGAGGCGGCCGCTTGCTGTGGCATGATGTCTGCCTCTGTCCGGGCAGGGCGGCGATCACCGGGTGGACACGGCTCCGGGGCCGGTGTGCCGCCGCGGAACACGCCGCCGAGTCGAGGGGGCCACTCGCGGGGGCAACGGGTCTGCCTCGCTCCAGGCAGGGCGGCAGACACCGGGTGGACACGGCTCCCAGGCCGGCGTAGCGCCGCGAAGGGCGCCGCTGGGTCGAGGCGGCCACTCGCGGGGCCAAGGGGTCTGCCTCGCTCGGGGCAGGGCGGCGGACACCGGGTGGACCCGGCTCCGGGACAACAGGTCTACCTCGTACTTATTGCGGCGGACACCAGATCTTCCCGGATCCGGGACAAGAGGTCTACCTTGCACTTAGTCTCATTGCTGCAGACACCGGGTGGACCCGGCTCCGGGGTTGGCGTTCCGCCTCGGAGGGATGCCGCGGAGTCGAGGCGGCCGCTCGCGGGGGCCAGAAGTCTGCCTCGCTTCGGGCAGGGCGGCGGACACTGATTGGAACCCGACTCCGGAGCCGGCGTGCCGCCGCGAAGGGCGCCGCCGAGTCGAGCCAGCCGCTCGTGGGGGAAACGTGTCTGCCTCGCTCAGGGCAGGGCGGCGGACACTGAGTGAACCCGGCTCCGGAGCCGGCGTGCCGCCGCGAAGGGCTCCGCCGAGTCGAGGCGGCTGCTCGCGGGGGCAGGGGGCCTGCCTCGCTCCGAGCAGGGCGGCGGACACTGTGTGGACCCGGCTCCGGGGCCTCTGTGCCGCCGGGGAAAGCGCCGCGGAGTCGAGGAGGCCGCTCGCGGGGGCAAGGGGTCTGCCTCGCTCGGGGCAGGGCGGCGGACACCGGGTGGACCCGGCTCCAGGACAACAGGTCTACCTCGTACTTATTGCGGCGGACACCAGATCTTCCCGGATCCGGGACAACAGGTCTACCTTGCACTTAGTCTCATTGCTGCAGACACCGGGTGGACCCGGCTCCGGGGTCGGCGTTCCGCCTCGGAGAATGCCGCGGAGTCGAGGCGGCCCGCTCGCGGGGGCCAGAAGTCTGCCTCGCTTCGGGCAGGGCTGCGGACACATGTTGGACCCAACTCCGGGGCCGGCGTGCCGCCGGGGAAGACGCCGCGGAGTCGAGCCAGCCGCTCGTGGGGGAAACGTGTCTGCCTCGCTCAGGGCAGGGCGGCGGACAGCGTGTCGACCCGGATCCGGGGCCGGCATGCCGCCGCGAAGAGCGTTGCCGAGTCGATGCTGCCGCTCGCGGGGGCAAGGGGTCTGCCTCGCTCCGAGCAGGGCGGCGCACACCAGATGGATCCGACTCCGGGGCACGAGTGCCGCCGCGGAGGGCGACGCTGAATCGAGGCGGCCGCTCGCAGGGTCATGGTGTCTGCCTCGCTCCGTGCAGGGCGGCGAACACCGGGTGGTCCCGGCTCCGGGGCCGGCGTGCCGCCGCGGCGAGCGCAGCCGAGTCGGGGCGGCCGCTCGCGGAGGCAAGGGGTCTGCCTCGCTCCGGGCAGGGCGGCGGACACCGGGTGGACCTGGTCCGGGGCCGGCGTCCCGCCGGAAAAGTGCCCTGGAGTCGTGGCGGCCGCTCAAGGGGACAACGGATTTGCCTCGCACCGGGCAGGGCGGCAGACACCGGGTCCATCCGGCTCCGGGGCCGGCATGCCGCCACGGAGGACGTTGCCGAATCGAGGCAGTCACACGCGGGGTCAAGGGGTCTGCCTCGCTCCGGGCAGGAGGGCGGACACCGGGTGCAGCCGGCACCGGGATCAGCGTTCTGCCTCGGAGGGCGCCGCGGAATCGAGGCGGCCGCTCGTGGAGGCAAGGGGTCTGCCTCGGTCCAGGCAGGGCGGCGGACACCGGGTGGACCCGGCTCCGGGCCGGCGTGCCGCCGGGGAAAGCGCCGCCGAGTCGAGGCGGCCGCTCGCGGGGTCAAGGGGTCTGCCTCGCTCCAGGCAGGGCGGCGGACACCGGGTGGACCCGGCTCCAGGACAACAGGTCTACCTCGTACTTATTGCGGCGGACGCCAGATATTCCCGGATCCGGGACAACAGGTCTACCTTGCACTAGTCTCATTGCTGCAGACACCGGGTGGACCCGGCTCCGGGGTCGGCGTTCCGCCTCGGAGGGTGCCGCGGAGTCGAGGCGGCCGCTCGCGGGGGCCAGAAGTCTGCCTCGCTTCGGGCAGGGCTGCGGACACATGTTGGACCCAACTCCGGGGCCGGCGTGCCACCGGGGAAAATGCCGCGGAGTCGAGGCAGCCGCTCGTGGGGGAAACGTGTCTGCCTCGCTCAGGGCAGGGCGGCGGACAGTTAGTGAACCCGGCTCCGGAGCCGGCGTGCCGCCGCGAAGGTCTCCGCCGAGTCGAGGGCTGCTGCTCGCGGGGGCAAGGGGGCCTGCCTCGCTCCGAGCAGGGCGGCGGACACTGTGTGGACCCGGCTCCGGGGCCTCTGTGCCGCCGGGGAAAGCGCCGCGGAGTCGAGGCGGCCGCTCGCGGGGGCAAGGGGTCTGCCTCGCTCGGGGCAGGGCAGCGGACACCGGGTGGACCCGGCTCCAGGACAACAGGTCTACCTCGTACTTACTGCGGCGGACACCAGATCTTCCCGGATCCGGGACAACAGGTCTACCTGGCACTTAGTCTCATTGCTGCAGACACCGGGTGGACCCGGCTCCGGGGTTGGCGTTCCGCCTCGGAGAATGCCGCGGAGTCGAGGCGGCCGCTCGCGGGGGCCAGAAGTCTGCCTCGCTTCGGGCAGGGCTGCGGACACATGTTGGACCCAACTCCGGGGCCGGCGTGCCGCCGGGGAAGACGCCGCGGAGTCGAGGCAGCCGCTCGTGGGGGAAACGTGTCTGCCTCGCTCAGGGCAGGGCGGCGGACACTGAGTGAACCCGGCTCCGGAGCCGGCGTGCCGCCGCGAAGGTCTCCGCCGAGTCGAGGCGGCTGCTCGCGGGGGCAGGGGGCCTGCCTCGCTCCGAGCAGGGCGGCGGACACTGTGTGGACCCGGCTCCGGGGCCTCTGTGCCGCCGGGGAAAGCGCCGCGGAGTCGAGGCGGCCGCTCGCGGGGGCAAGGGGTCTGCCTCGCTCGGGGCAGGGCGGCGGACACCGGGTGGACCCGGCTCCAGGACAACAGGTCTACCTCGTACTTATTGCGGCGGACACCAGATATTCCCGGATCCGGGACAAGAGGTCTACCTTGCACTTAGTCTCATTGCTGCAGGACACCGGGTGGACCCGGCTCCGGGGTTGGCGTTCCGCCTCGGAGAATGCCGCGGAGTCGAGGCGGCCGCTCGCGGGGGCCAGAAGTCTGCCTCGCTTCGGGCAGGCGTGCAGACACATGTTGGACCCAACTCCGGAGCCGGCGTGCCGCCGCGAAGGTCTCCGCCGAGTCGAGGCGGCTGCTCGCGGGGGCAGGGGGCCTGCCTCGCTCCGAGCAGGGCGGCGGACACTGTGTGGACCCGGCTCCGGGGCCTCTGTGCCGCCGGGGAAAGCGCCGCGGAGTCGAGGAGGCCGCTCGCGGGGGCAAGGGGTCTGCCTTGCTCGGGGCAGGGCGGCGGACACCGGGTGGACCCGGCTCCAGGACAACAGGTCTACCTCGTACTTATTGCGGCGGACACCAGATCTTCCCGGATCTGGGACAACAGGTCTACCTTGCACTTAAGTCTCATTGCTGCAGACACCGGGCGGCCCCGGCTTGGGGCCGCCGGGCTGCCGGAGAAAGCGCCGCCGAGTCGAGGCGGCTGCTTGCGGTGGCATCATGTCTGCCTCGCTCCAAGTGGGGCGGTGAACACCGGGTGGACCCGGCTCCAGGGCCGGCGTGCCGCCGCGGATCACGCTACAGAGTCAAGGCAGCCGCTCGCGGGGACAACGAGTCTGCCTCTCTCTGCGGGGGCAAGGGGTCTGCCTTGCTCGGGGCAGGGCGGCGGACACCGGGTGGACTCGGCTCCGGGGCCAGCGTGCCACCGGGAAAGTGCCGTTGAATCGACGCGGCCTATCCCGAGGGCAAATGGTCTGCCTCGCTCGGGGCAGGGCGGCGGACACCGGGTCCGCCCGGCTCCGAGGCCAGCGTGCCGCCGCGAAGAGCGCAGCCGAGTCGGGGCGGCCGCTCGCGGGGCAAGGGATCTGCCTTGCTCTGGGCAGGGCGGCGGACACCGGGTGGACCCGGATCCGGAGCCGGCGTTCCTCCGCGTAGGACCCCGCCGAGTCGAGGCGGCCGCTCGCGGGGTCAAGGGGTCTGCCTCGCTCCGAGCAGGGCGGCGGACAGCGTGTCGACCCGGATCCGGGGCCGGCATGCCGCCGCGAAGAGCGTTGCCGAGTCGATGCTGCCGCTCGCGGGGGCAAGGGGTCTGCCTCGCTCCGAGCAGGACGGCGCACACCAGATGGATCCGACTCCGGGGTACGAGTGCCGCCGCGGAGGGCGACGCTGAATCGAGTCGGCCGCTCGCAGGGTCATGGTGTCTGCCTCGCTCCGTGCAGGGCGGCGAACACCGGGTGGTCCCGGCTCCGGGGCCAGCGTGCCGCCGCGGCGAGCGCAGCCGAGTCGGGGCGGGCCGCTCGCGAAGGCAAGGGATCTGCCTCGCTCCGGGCAGGGCGGCGGACACCGGGTGGACCTGGTCCGGGGCCGGCGTCCCGCCGGAAAAGTGCCCTGGAGTCGTGGCGGCCGCTCTAGGGGACAACGGATTTGCCTCGCACCGGGCAGGGCGGCAGACACCGGGTCCATCCGGCTCCGGGGCCGGCATGCCGCCACGGAGGACGTTGCCGAATCGAGGCAGTCACACGCGGGGTCAAGGGGTCTGCCTCGGTCCAGGCAGGAGGGCGGACACCGGGTGCAGCCGGCACCGGGATCAGCGTTCTGCCTTGGAGGGCGCCGCGGAATCGAGGCGGCCGCTCGTGGAGGCAAGGGGTCTGCCTCGCTTCGGGCAGGGCTGCGGACACATGTTGGACCCAACTCCGGGGCCGGCGTGCCACCGGGGAAAATGCCGCGGAGTCGAGGCAGCCGCTCGTGGGGGAAACGTGTCTGCCTCGCTCAGGGCAGGGCGGCGGACTCTGGGTGGACCCGGCTCCGGAGCAATCGTGCCGCCGCGAAGGGCTCCGCCGAGTCGAGGCGGCTGCTCGCGGGGGCAAGGGGCCTGCCTCGCTCCGATCAGGGCGGCGGACACCGGGTCGACCCGAGTCCGGGGCCGGCGTGCCGCTGCGAATGACGCCGTCGGGTCAAGGCAGCCGCTCGCGGGGGCAACGGGTCTGCCTCGCTCCGGGCAAGGCGGAGGACACCGGGTGGACCCTGCTCCGAGGTCAGCGTTCAGCCTCGCAGGGTGCCGCGGAGTCGAGGCGGCCGCTCGCGGTGGCCAAGGATCTGCCTCGCTCCGGGCAGGGCTGCGGTCACCTGTTGGACCTGGCTCCGGGGCCGGCGTGCCGCCGGGGAAAGCGCCCCGTAGTCGAGACGGGCGCTGGCGGGGGACACGTGTCTGCCTCGCTCAGGGCGGGGCAACGGACACCGGGTGGACACAGCTCTGGGGCCGGCGTAGCACCGCGAAGGGTGCCGCCGAGTGGAGGCGGCCGCTCGCGGGGGCCAGAAGTCTGCCTCGCTTCGGGCAGGGCTGCGGACACATGTTGGACCCAACTCCGGGGCCGGCGTGCCGCCGGGGAAAAACGCCGCAGAGTCGAGCCAGCCGCTCGTGGGGGAAACGTGTCTGCCTCGCTCAGGGCAGGGCGGCGGACACTGAGTGAACCCGGCTCCGGAGCCGGCGTGCCGCCGCGCAGGTCTCCGCCGAGTGGAGGCGGCCGCTCGCGGGGTCAAGGGGTCTGCCTCACTCCGGGCATGGCGGCGGACACCGGGTAAACCCGGCTCCGGGACAAAAGGTCTACCTCGCACTTATTGCGGCGGACACCAGATCTTCCCGGTTCCGGGACAACAGGTCTATCTCGCACTTAGTCTCATTGCTGCAGACACCGGGTGGACCCGGCTCTGGGGCCGGCGTGCCGCCGCGGAAGGTGCTGCCGAGTCGAGGCGGCCGCTCGCAGGGGCAAGGGGTCTGCCTCGCTCCGGGCATGGCAGCAGACACCGGTTGGACCCGGCTCCCTGGTTGGCGTGCTGCCACAGAGGGCGCCGCTGAGTCGAGGAGGTTGCTCACGGGGGCAAGGGGTCTGCCTCGCTCCGGGCAGCGCGGCGGACACCGGGTGGACCCGGCTCAGGGGCCGGCGAAGGGCGCAGCCGAGACGAGGCGGCTGCTCGCGGGGGCAACGGGTCTGCCTCTCTGCGGGCAGGGCGGCGGACACAGGGTCGACCCGAGTCCGGGGCCGGCGTGCCGCTGCGAAGGACGCCGTCGAGTCGAGGCAGCCGCTCGCGGGGGCAACGGGTCTGCCTCGCTCCGGGCAAGGCGGCGGACACCGGGTGGACCCGGCTCCGGGGTCAGCGTACCGCCACGAAGGGCGCAGCCGAGACGAGGCGGCTGCTCGCGGGGGCAACGGGTCTGCCTCTCTGCGGGCAGGGCTGTGGACACCGGGTGGACACGGCTCCTGGATCGGCGTGCCGCCTTGGATGGCGCCGCGGAGTCGAGGCGGCCACTCGTGGGGGCAAGTGGTCTGCCTCGCTCGGGGCAGGGCGGCGGACACCGGGTAGACCCAATTTCGGGGCCGGCCTGCCGACGGGGAAAGCGCCGCGGAGTCGAGGCGGCCGCTCGCGGATG
This sequence comes from Erithacus rubecula, assembly GCF_903797595.1. Lineage (NCBI taxonomy): Eukaryota > Metazoa > Chordata > Aves > Passeriformes > Muscicapidae > Erithacus > Erithacus rubecula. Next base: position 45,930 of record NW_027635780.1, on the reverse strand, counting down.
CAAGGGGTCAGCCTCTCTCCGGGCAGTGCGGGGACATTGGGTGGACCCGGCTCCGGGGCCGGCGTGCCGCCGAAGAAAGCGCCGCCATGTCGAGGCAGCCGCTCGCGGGGCCAAGGGGTCTGCCTCGCTCCGGGCAGGGCGGCGGACACCGGGTGGACCCGGCTCCAGGACAACAGGTCTACCTCGTACTTATTGCGGCGGACACCAGATCTTCCCGGATCCGGGACAACAGGTCTACCTTGCACTTAGTCTCATTGCTGCAGACACCGGGTGGACCCGGCTCCGGGGTCGGCGTTCCGCCTCGGAGGGTGCCGCGGAGTCGAGGCGGCCGCTCGCGGGGGCCAGAAGTCTGCCTCGCTTCGGGCAGGGCTGCGGACACGTTGGACCCAACTCCGGGGCCGGCGTGCCACCGGGGAAAATGCCGCGGAGTCGAGGCAGCCGCTCGTGGGGGAAACGTGTCTGCCTCGCTCAGGGCAGGGCGGTGGACACTGAGTGGACCCGGCTCCGGAGCAATCGTGCCGCCGCGAAGGGCTTCGCCGAGTCGAGGCGGCTGCTCGCGGGGGCAAGGGGCCTGCCTCGCTCAAAGCAGGGCGGCGGACACAGGGTCGACCCGAGTTCGGGGCCGGCGTGCCGCTGCGAATGACGCTGTCAAGTCGAGGCAGCCGCTCCGGGGCAACGGGTCTGCCTCGCTCCGGGCAAGGCGGCGGACACCGGGTGGACCCGGCTCCGGGGTCAGCGTTCAGCCTCGGAGGGTGCCGCGGAGTCGAGGCGGCCGCTCGCGGGAGCCAAGGATCTGCCTCGCTCCGGGCAGGGCTGCAATCACCTGTTGGACCTGGCTCCGGGGCCGGCGTGCCGCCGGGGAAAGCGCCGCAAAGTCGAGGCAGCCGCTCGCGGGGGAAACGGGTCTGCCTCGCTCAGGGCAGGGCTACGGACATTGGGTGGACCCGGCTCCGGTGCCGGCGTGCCGCCGCGGATGGCGACGACTAATCGAGGCTGCCACCTGCAGGGCAAGGAGTCTGCCTCGCTCCGGGTAGGGCGGGGACACCGGGTCGACCCGGCTTTGGGGCCGGCGTGCCGCCAAGGAAAGCGCGGCGAAATCGAGGCGGCCGCTCGCGGATACAAGGGGTCTGCCTCGCTCCGGGCAGTGCGGCGGAGAGCGGGTCGACCTGGCTCCGAGGCCGGCGTGCCGCCGGGGAAAGCGCCTGGTAGACGAGGCGGCCGCTCGCGGGGGCAAGGTGTCTGCCTCGCTCGGGGTAGGGCAGCGGACACCGGGTGGACCCGAGTTTCGTGGCCTACGGGCCTCCGGAGAAAGCACCGCTGAGTCGAGGCGGCCGCTTGCTGTGGCATGATGTCTGCCTCTTCCGGGCAGGGCGGCGATCACCGGGTGGACACGGCTCCGGGGCCGGTGTGCCGCCGCGGAACACGCCGCCGAGTCGAGGGGGCCACTCGCGGGGGCAACGGGTCTGCCTCGCTCCAGGCAGGGCGGCAGACACCGGGTGGACACGGCTCCCAGGCCGGCGTAGCGCCGCGAAGGGCGCCGCTGGGTCGAGGCGGCCACTCGCGGGGGCCAAGGATCTGCCTCGCTCCGGGCAGGGCTGCGGACACCTGTTGGACCTGGCTCCGGGGCCGGCGTGCCGCCGGGGAAAGCGCCCCGTAGTCGAGACGGGGCGCTGGCGGGGGACACGTGTCTGCCTCGCTCAGGGCGGGGCAACGGACACCGGGTGGACACAGCTCTGGGGCCGGCGTAGCACCGCGAAGGGTGCCGCCGAGTGGAGGCGGCCGCTCGCGGGGGCCAGAAGTCTGCCTCGCTTCGGGCAGGGCTGCGGACACATGTTTGGACCCAACTCCGGGGCCGGCGTGCCGCCGGGGAAAACGCCGCAGAGTCGAGCCAGCCGCTCGTGGGGGAAACGTGTCTGCCTCGCTCAGGGCAGGGCGGCGGACACTGAGTGAACCCGGCTCCGGAGCCGGCGTGCCGCCGCGCAGGTCTCCGCCGAGTGGAGGCGGCCGCTCGCGGGGTCAAGGGGTCCTGCCTCACTCCGGGCATGGCGGCGGACACCGGGTAAACCCGGCTCCGGGACAAAAGGTCTACCTCGCACTTATTGCGGCGGACACCAGATCTTCCCGGTTCCGGGACAACATGTCTATCTCGCACTTAGTCTCATTGCTGCAGACACCGGGTGGACCCGGCTCTGGGGCCGGCGTGCCGCCGCGGAAGGTGCTGCCGAGTCGAGGCGGCCGCTCGCAGGGGCAAGGGGTCTGCCTCGCTCGGGGCATGGCAGCAGACACCGGTTGGACCCGGCTCCCTGGTTGGCGTGCTGCCACAGAGGGCGCCGCTGAGTCGAGGAGGTTGCTCACGGGGGCAAGGGGTCTGCCTCGCTCCGGGCAGCGCGGCGGACACCGGGTGGACCCGGCTCAGGGGCCGGCGAAGGGCGCAGCCGAGACGAGGCGGCTGCTCGCGGGGGCAACGGGTCTGCCTCTCTGCGGGCAGGGCGGCGGACACAGGGTCGACCCGAGTCCGGGGCCGGCGTGCCGCTGCGAAGGACGCCGTCGAGTCGAGGCAGCCGCTCGCGGGGGCAACGGGTCTGCCTCGCTCCGGGCAAGGCGGCGGACACCGGGTGGACCCGGCTCCGGGGTCAGCGTACCGCCACGAAGGGCGCAGCCGAGACGAGGCGGCTGCTCGCAGGGGCAACGGGTCTGCCTCTCTGCGGGCAGGGCTGTGGACACCGGGTGGACACGGCTCCTGGATCGGCGTGCCGCCTTGGATGGCGCCGCGGAGTCGAGGCGGCCACTCGTGGGGGCAAGTGGTCTGCCTCGCTCGGGGCAGGGCGGCGGACACCGGGTAGACCCAATTTCGGGGCCGGCCTGCCGACGGGGAAAGCGCCGCGGAGTCGAGGCGGCCGCTCGCGGATGCAAGGGGTCAGCCTCTCTCCGGGCAGTGCGGGGACATTGGGTGGACCCGGCTCCGGGGCCGGCGTGCCGCCGAAGAAAGCGCCGCCATGTCGAGGCAGCCGCTCGCGGGGCCAAGGGGTCTGCCTCGCTCCGGGCAGGGCGGCGGACACCGGGTGGACCCGGCTCCAGGACAACAGGTCTACCTCGTACTTATTGCGGCGGACACCAGATCTTCCCGGATCCGGGACAACAGGTCTACCTTGCACTTAGTCTCATTGCTGCAGACACCGGGTGGACCCGGCTCCGGGGTCGGCGTTCCGCCTCGGAGGGTGCCGCGGAGTCGAGGCGGCCGCTCGCGGGGGCCAGAAGTCTGCCTCGCTTCGGGCAGGGCTGCGGACACGTTGGACCCAACTCCGGGGCCGGCGTGCCACCGGGGAAAATGCCGCGGAGTCGAGGCAGCCGCTCGTGGGGGAAACGTGTCCTGCCTCGCTCAGGGCAGGGCGGTGGACACTGAGTGGACCCGGCTCCGGAGCAATCGTGCCGCCGCGAAGGGCTTCGCCGAGTCGAGGCGGCTGCTCGCGGGGGCAAGGGGCCTGCCTCGCTCAAAGCAGGGCGGCGGACACAGGGTCGACCCGAGTCCGGGGCCGGCGTGCCGCTGCGAATGACGCTGTCAAGTCGAGGCAGCCGCTCCGGGGCAACGGGTCTGCCTCGCTCCGGGCAAGGCGGCGGACACCGGGTGGACCCGGCTCCGGGGTCAGCGTTCAGCCTCGGAGGGTGCCGCGGAGTCGAGGCGGCCGCTCGCGGGAGCCAAGGATCTGCCTCGCTCCGGGCAGGGCTGCAATCACCTGTTGGACCTGGCTCCGGGGCCGGCGTGCCGCCGGGGAAAGCGCCGCAAAGTCGAGGCAGCCGCGCGCGGGGGAAACGGGTCGCCTCGCTCAGGGCAGGGCTACGGACATTGGGTGGACCCGGCTCCGGTGCCGGCGTGCCGCCGCGGATGGCGACGACTAATCGAGGCTGCCACCTGCAGGGCAAGGAGTCTGCCTCGCTCCGGGTAGGGCGGGGACACCGGGTCGACCCGGCTTTGGGGCCGGCGTGCCGCCAAGGAAAGCGCGGCGAAATCGAGGCGGCCGCTCGCGGATACAAGGGGTCTGCCTCGCTCCGGGCAGTGCGGCGGAGAGCGGGTCGACCTGGCTCCGAGGCCGGCGTGCCGCCGGGGAAAGCGCCTGGTAGACGAGGCGGCCGCTCGCGGGGGCAAGGTGTCTGCCTCGCTCGGGGTAGGGCAGCGGACACCGGGTGGACCCAGTTGCGTGGCCTACGGGCCTCCGGAGAAAGCACCGCTGAGTCGAGGTGGCCGCTTGCTGTGGCATGATGTCTGCCTCTCTCCGGGCAGGGCGGCGAACACCGGGTGGACACGGCTCCGGGGCCGGTGTGCCGCCGCGGAACACGCCGCCGAGTCGAGGGGGCCACTCGCGGGGGCAACGGGTCTGCCTCGCTCCAGGCAGGGCGGCAGACACCGGGTGGACACGGCTCCAGGACAACAGGTCTACCTCGTACTTATTGCGGCGGACACCAGATCTTCCCGGATCCGGGACAACAGGTCTACCTTGCACTTAGTCTCATTGCTGCAGACACCGGGTGGACCCGGCTCCGGGGTCGGCGTTCCGCCTCGGAGAATGCCGCGGAGTCGAGGCGGCCGCTCGCGGGAGCCAGAAGTCTGCCTCGCTTCGGGCAGGGCTGCGGACACATGTTGGACCCAACTCCGGGGCCGGCGTGCCGCCGGGGAAGACGCCGCGGAGTCGAGCCAGCCGCTCGTGGGGGAAACGTGTCTGCCTCGCTCAGGGCAGGGCGGCGGACAGCGTGTCGACCCGGATCCGGGGCCGGCATGCCGCCGCGAAGAGCGTTGCCGAGTCGATGCTGCCGCTCGCGGGGGCAAGGGGTCTGCCTCGCTCCGAGCAGGGCGGCGCACACCAGATGGATCCGACTCCGGGGCACGAGTGCCGCCGCGGAGGGCGACGCTGAATCGAGGCGGCCGCTCGCAGGGTCATGGTGTCTGCCTCGCTCCGTGCAGGGCGGCGAACACCGGGTGGTCCCGGCTCCAGGGCCAGCGTGCCGCCGCGGCGAGCGCAGCCGAGTCGGGGCGGCCGCTCGCGAAGGCAAGGGATCTGCCTCGCTCCGGGCAGGGCGGCGGACACCAGGTGGACCTGGTCCGGGGCCGGCGTCCCGCCGGAAAAGTGCCCTGGAGTCGTGGCGGCCGCTCAAGGGGACAACGGATTTGCCTCGCACCGGGCAGGGCGGCAGACACCGGGTCCATCCGGCTCCGGGGCCGGCATGCCGCCACGGAGGACGTTGCCGAATCGAGGCAGTCACACGCGGGGTCAAGGGGTCTGCCTCGCTCCGGGCAGGAGGGCGGACACCGGGTGCAGCCGGCACCGGGATCAGCGTTCTGCCTTGGAGGGCGCCGCGGAATCGAGGCGGCCGCTCGTGGAGGCAAGGGGTCTGCCTCGGTCCAGGCAGGGCGGCGGACACCGGGTGGACCCGGCTCCAGGACAACAGGTCTACCTCGTACTTATTGCGGCGGACACCAGATCTTCCCGGATCCGGGACAACAGTCTCATTGCTGCAGACACCGGGTGGACCCGGCTCCGGGGTTGGCGTTCCGCCTCGGAGAATGCCGCGGAGTCGAGGCGGCCGCTCGCGGGGGCCAGAAGTCTGCCTCGCTTCGGGCAGGGCTGCGGACACATGTTGGACCCAACTCCGGGGCCGGCGTGCCGCCGGGGAAGACGCCGCGGAGTCGAGCCAGCCGCTCGTGGGGGAAACGTGTCTGCCTCGCTCAGGGCAGGGCGGCGGACACTGAGTGAACCCGGCTCCGGAGCCGGCGTGCCGCCGCGAAGGTCTCCGCCGAGTCGAGGCGGCTGCTCGCGGGGGCAGGGGGCCTGCCTCGCTCCGAGCAGGGCGGCGGACACTGTGTGGACCCGGCTCCGGGGCCTCTGTGCCGCCGGGGAAAGCGCCGCGGAGTCGAGGCGGCCGCTCGCGGGGGCAAGGGGTCTGCCTCGCTCGGGGCAGGGTGGCGGACACCGGGCGGACCCGGCTTTGGGGCCGCCGGGCTGCCGGAGAAAGCGCCGCCGAGTCGAGGCGGCTGCTTGCGGTGGCATCATGTCTGCCTCGCTCCAAGTGGGGCGGTGAACACCGGGTGGACCCGGCTCCAGGGCCGGCGTGCCGCCGCGGATCACGCTACAGAGTCAAGGCAGCCGCTCGCGGGGACAACGAGTCTGCCTCTCTCCACGCAGGTCGGCAGAAACCGGGTGGACCCGGATCCGGGGCAGGCGTGCAGCCGGGGAAAGCGCCGCAGAGTCAAGGCGGGCGCTGGCAGGGGCAACGTGTCTGCCTCGCTCAGGGCAGTGCGGCAAACACAGGGTGGACCCAACTCCGGGGCCGGCGTGCCGCCGGGGGGGCGCCGCCGAGTCGAGGCGGCCGCTCGCGAGGGCAAGGGGTCTGCCTCGCTCCAGGCAGGGCGACGGACATCCATTGGACCTGGCTCTGGGGCCGGCGTGCCGCCGGGGATAGCGCCGCGGAGACGAGGCAGCCGCTCGCAAGGGAAACGGGTCTGCCTCGCTCAGGGCAGGGCGGCGGACACCCATTGGACCCGGCTCCGGGGACGGCGTGCCACCAGGGAAAGCGCCGCAGAGTCGAGGCAGCCGCTCGCGGGGGAAACGGGTCTGCCTCACTCTTTGCAGGGCGGCGGACACCGGGTCGACCCGGCTCCGGGGCCAGAGTGCCGCCGCGGAGAGCGCCGCCAAGTCGAGGCGGCTGCTCGCGGGGGCAAGGGGCCTGCCTCGCTCCGGGCAAGGCGGCAAACACCAGGTGGACTTGGCTCCGGGGCCGGCGTGCCGCCGGGGAAAACGCCGCGGAGTCGAGGCGGCCGCTCGCGGGGGCAACGGTCTGCCTTGCTCCGAGCAGGGCGGCGGACACCAAGTGGACCCGGCTCCGGGGCCGGAGAGCCACCGCAAGGGGCATTGCCATGCCGAGGCCGCCGCTTGCAAAGGCAACGGGTCTGACTCGCTCCGGGCAGGGCGGGGGACACCGGGTGGAACTTGGTCCGGGGCCGGCGTGCCGCCGCAAAGGGCGTCACGGAGTCGAGGCGGTTGCTGGCGGGGGGAAAGGGTTCTGCCTCGCTCCGGGCCGGGCGGTGGACACCGGGTGGATCCGCCTCCAGGGCCGGCGTGCCGCCGCGGAGGGCACCATCGAGTCGAGGCGGCCGCTCGCGGGGGGCAAGGGGTCTGCCTCGCAACGGGCAGGGTTGCGGACACCGGGTGGACCCTACTTTGAGGCCGGCCTGCCGACGAGGAAAGCGCTGCGGAGTCGAGGCTGTTGCTCGCGGGGTCAAGGGGTCTGCCTCGCTCAGGGCAGGGCGGCGGACAGCGGGTCGACCCGTCTCCGGGTCTGGCGTTCCGCCAGTGAATGCGCCAGGGAGTCGAGGCGGCCGGTCGCGGGGGCAAGGGGTCTGCCTTGCTCGGGGCAGGGCGGCGGACACCGGGTAGACTCGGCTCCGGGGCCAGCGTGCCACCGGGAAAGTGCCGTTGAATCGACGCGGCCGCTCCCGAGGGCAAATGGTCTGCCTCGCTCGGGGCAGGGCGGCGGACACCGGGTCCGCCCGGCTCCGAGGCCAGCGTGCCGCCGCGGAGAGCGCAGCCGAGTCGGGGCGGCCGCTCGCGGGGCAAGGGATCTGCCTTGCTCCGGGCAGGGCGGCGGACACCGGGTGGACCCGGCTCCAGGGCCAGCGTGAGGCTGGGAAAAGCGCCGCATGGTCGAGGCGGCAGATCGCGGGGGCAAGGGGTCTGCCTCGCTCCAGGAATTGCGGCGGACACCGGGTGGACCTGGCTCCGGGGCCGGCGTCCCGCCGGGAAAGTGCCGCGGAGTCGAGGCGGCTGCTCGCGGGGGCAGGGGGCCTGCCTCGCTCCGAGCAGGGCGGCGGACACTGTGTGGACCCGGCTCCGGGGCCTCTGTGCCGCCGGGGAAAGCGCCGCGGAGTCGATGCGGGCGCTCGCGGGGGCAAGGGGTCTGCCTCGCTCGGGGCAGGGCGGCGGACACCGGGTGGACCCGGCTCCAGGACAACAGGTCTACCTCGTACTTATTGCGGCGGACACCAGATCTTCCCGGATCCGGGACAACAGGTCTACCTTGCACTTAAGTCTCATTGCTGCAGACACCGGGCGGACCCGGCTTTGGGGCCGCCGGGCTGCCGGAGAAAGCGCCGCCGAGTCGAGGCGGCTGCTTGCGGTGGCATCATGTCTGCCTCGCTCCAAGTGGGGCGGTGAACACCGGGTGGACCCGGCTCCAGGGCCGGCGTGCCGCCGCGGATCACGCTACAGAGTCAAGGCAGCCGCTCGCGGGGACAACGAGTCTGCCTCTCTCTGCGGGGGCAAGGGGTCTGCCTTGCTCGGGGCAGGGCGGCGGACACCGGGTGGACTCGGCTCCGGGGCCAGCGTGCCGCCGCGGAGAGCGCAGCCGAGTCGGGGCGGCCGCTCGCGGGGCAAGGGATCTGCCTTGCTCTGGGCAGGGCGGCGGACACCGGGTGGACCCGGATCCGGAGCCGGCGTTCCTCCGCGTAGGACCCCGCCGAGTCGAGGCGGCCGCTCGCGGGGTCAAGGGGTCTGCCTCGCTCCGAGCAGGGCGGCGGACAGCGTGTCGACCCGGATCCGGGGCCGGCATGCCGCCGCGAAGAGCGTTGCCGAGTCGATGCTGCCGCTCGCGGGGGCAAGGGGTCTGCCTCGCTCCGAGCAGGGCGGCGCACACCAGATGGATCCGACTCCGGGGCACGAGTGCCGCCGCGGAGGGCGACGCTGAATCGAGGCGGCCGCTCGCAGGGTCATGGTGTCTGCCTCGCTCCGTGCAGGGCGGCGAACACCGGGTGGTCCCGGCTCCAGGGCCAGCGTGCCGCCGCGGCGAGCGCAGCCGAGTCGGGGCGGCCGCTCGCGAAGGCAAGGGATCTGCCTCGCTCCGGGCAGGGCGGCGGACACCGGGTGGACCTGGTCCAGGGCCGGCGTCCCGCCGGTAAAGTGCCCTGGAGTCGTGGCGGCCGCTCAAGGGGACAACGGATTTGCCTCGCACCGGGCAGGGCGGCAGACACCGGGTACATCCGGCTCCGGGGCCGGCATGCCGCCACGGAGGACGTTGCCGAATCGAGGCAGTCACACGCGGGGTCAAGGGGTCTGCCTCGGTCCAGGCAGGAGGGCGGACACCGGGTGCAGCCGGCACCGGGATCAGCGTTCTGCCTTGGAGGGCGCCGCGGAATCGAGGCGGCCGCTCGTGGAGGCAAGGGGTCTGCCTCGGTCCAGGCAGGGCGGCGGACACCGGGTGGACCCGGATCCGGGGCCGGCGTGCCGCCGGGGAAAGCGCCGCCGAGTCGAGGCGGCCGCTCGCGGGGGCAAGGGGTCTGCCTCGGTCCAGGCAGGGCGGCGGACACCGGGTGGACCCGGCTCCAGGACAACAGGTCTACCTCGTACTTATTGCGGCGGACACCAGATATTCCCGGATCCGGGACAACAGGTCTACCTTGCACTTAGTCTCATTGCTGCGGACACCGGGTGGACCCGGCTCCGGGGCCGGCGTTCCGCCTCGGAGAATGCCGCGGAGTCGAGGCGGCCGCTCGCGGGGGCCAGAAGTCTGCCTCGCTTCGGGCAGGGCTGCGGACACATGTTGGACCCAACTCCGGGGCCGGCGTGCCACCGGGGAAAATGCCGCGGAGTCGAGGCAGCCGCTCGTGGGGGAAACGTGTCTGCCTCGCTCAGGGCAGGGCGGCGGACAGTGAGTGAACCCGGCTCCGGAGCCGGCGTGCCGCCGCGAAGGTCTCCGCCGAGTCGAGGGCGGCTGCTCGCGGGGGCAGGGGGCCTGCCTCGCTCCGAGCAGGGCGGCGGACACTGTGTGGACCCGGCTCCGGGGCCTCTGTGCCGCCGGGGAAAGCGCCGCGGAGTCGAGGAGGCCGCTCGCGGGGGCAAGGGGTCTGCCTCGCTCGGGGCAGGGCGGCGGACACCGGGTGGACCCGGCTCCAGGACAACAGGTCTACCTCGTACTTATTGCGGCGGACACCAGATCTTCCCGGATCCGGGACAAGAGGTCTACCTTGCACTTAGTCTCATTGCTGCAGACACCGGGTGGACCCGGCTCCGGGGTTGGCGTTCCGCCTCGGAGAATGCCGCGGAGTCGAGGCGGCCGCTCGCGGGGGCCAGAAGTCTGCCTCGCTTCGGGCAGGGCTGCGGACACATGTTGGACCCAACTCCGGGGCCGGCGTGCCGCCGGGGAAGACGCCGCGGAGTCGAGCCAGCCGCTCGTGGGGGAAACGTGTCTGCCTCGCTCAGGGCGAGGCGGCGGACACTGAGTGAACCCGGCTCCGGAGCCGGCGTGCCGCCGCGAAGGTCTCCGCCGAGTCGAGGCGGCTGCTCGCGGGGGCAGGGGGCCTGCCTCGCTCCGAGCAGGGCGGCGGACACTGTGTGGACCCGGCTCCGGGGCCTCTGTGCCGCCGGGGAAAGCGCCGCGGAGTCGAGGCGGCCGCTCGCGGGGGCAAGGGGTCTGCCTCGCTCGGGGCAGGGTGGCGGCCACCGGGAGGACCCGGCTTTGGGGCCGCCGGGCTGCCGGAGAAAGCGCCGCCGAGTCGAGGCGGCTGCTTGCGGTGGCATCATGTCTGCCTCGCTCCAAGTGGGGCGGTGAACACCGGGTGGACCCGGCTCCAGGGCCGGCGTGCCGCCGCGGATCACGCTACAGAGTCAAGGCAGCCGCTCGCGGGGACAACGAGTCTGCCTCTCTCCACGCAGGTCGGCAGAAACCGGGTGGACCCAACTTCGGGGCCGGCGTGCCGCCGGGGGGGCGCCGCCGAGTCGAGGCGGCCGCTCGCGAGGGCAAGGGGTCTGCCTCGCTCCAGGCAGGGCGACGGACATCCATTGGACCTGGCTCTGGGGCCGGCGTGCCGCCGGGGATAGCGCCGCGGAGTCGAGGCAGCCGGTCGCGGGGGAAACGGGTCTGCCTCACTCTTTGCAGGGCGGCGGACACCGGGTCGACCCGGCTCCGGGGCCAGAGTGCCGCCGCGGAGAGCGCCGCCAAGTCGAGGCGGCTGCTCGCGGGGGCAAGGGGCCTGCCTCGCTCCGGGCAAGGCGGCAAACACCAGGTGGACTTGGCTCCGGGGCCGGCGTGCCGCCGGGGAAAACGCCGCGGAGTCGAGGCGGCCGCTCGCAGGGGCAACGGGTCTGCCTTGCTCCGAGCAGGGCGGCGGACACCAAGTGGACCCGGCTCCGGGGCCGGAGAGCCACCGCAAGGGGCATTGCCATGCCGAGGCCGCCGCTTGCAAAGGCAACGGGTCTGACTCGCTCCGGGCAGGGCGGGGGACACCGGGTGGAACTTGGTCCGGGGCCGGCGTGCCGCCGCAAAGGGCGTCACGGAGTCGAGGCGGTTGCTGGCGGGGGGAAAGGGTTCTGCCTCGCTCCGGGCCGGGCGGTGGACACCGGGTGGATCCGCCTCCAGGGCCGGCGTGCCGCCGCGGAGGGCACCATCGAGTCGAGGCGGCCGCTCGCGGGGGCAAGGGGTCTGCCTCGCAACGGGCAGGGTTGCGGACACCGGGTGGACCCTACTTTGAGGCCGGCCTGCCGACGGGGAAAGCGCTGCGGAGTCGAGGCTGTTGCTCGCGGGGTCAAGGGGTCTGCCTCGCTCAGGGCAGGGCGGCGGACAGCGGGTCGACCCGTCTCCGGGTCTGGCGTTCCGCCAGTGAATGCGCCAGGGAGTCGAGGCGGCCGGTCGCGGGGGCAAGGGGTCTGCCTTGCTCGGGGCAGGGCGGCGGACACCGGGTAGACTCGGCTCCGGGGCCAGCGTGCCACCGGGAAAGTGCCGTTGAATCGACGCGGCCGCTCCCGAGGGCAAATGGTCTGCCTCGCTCGGGGCAGGGCGGCGGACACCGGGTGGACCCGGCTCCAGGGCCAGCGTGAGGCTGGGAAAAGCGCCGCATGGTCGAGGCGGCAGCTCGCGGGGGCAAGGGGTCTGCCTCGCTCCAGGAATTGCGGCGGACACCGGGTGGACCTGGCTCCGGGGCCGGCGTCCCGCCGGGAAAGTGCCGTGGAGTCGAGGCGGCCGCTCACGGGGGCAACGGATTTGCCTCGCTATAGGCAGGGCGGCGGACACCGGGTACGCCCGGCTCCGAGGCCGGCGTGCCGCCGCGGAGGACGCCGCCGAATCGAGGCAGGCACTCGCGGGGGGAAGGGGTTTGCCTCGCTCCGGGCAGGACGGCGGACACCAAGTGCAGCCGGCACCGGGATCGACCTTCCGCCTTGGAGGGCGCCGCGGAGTTGAGGCGGCCGCTCGCGGGGGCAAGGGGTCTGCCTCGCTCCGGGCAGGGTGGCGGACACAGGGTAGTTCCGCCTCCGGGGCCGGCTTGCCGCCGCGGAGCACGCCGCTGAGTCGAGGCGGCCGCTCGCGGGGGCCAGAAGTCTGCCTCGCTCCAGGCAGGGCGGCGGACACCGGGTGAACGCGGCTCCGGGGCCGGCGTGCCGCCGCGGAGGGCGCCGCCGACCCGAGGCGGCCGCTTGCTGGGGCAATGGAACTGCCTAGCTCCGGACAGGGCGGCGGACACCGAGTGGACCTGGCTCCGGGGCCAGCGTGCCGCCGCGGAGGGCGCCGCCGAGTCGAGGCGGCTGTTGGCGGGGGAAACGGGCCTTCCGAGCTCCGAGCAGGGCGGCGGACACCGAGTGGACCTGGCTCCGGGGCCGGCGTGCTGCCGCATCGGGCGCCGCCGAGTGGAGGCGGCCTCTCGCGGGTGCAACGGGTCTGCCTCGCTCCAGGCAGGGCGGCGGACACCGGGTGGACCCGGCTCCAGGACAACAGGTCTACCTCGTACTTATTGCGGCGGACACCAGATCTTCCCGGATCCGGGACAACAGGTCTACCTTGCACTTAGTCTCATTGCTGCAGACACCGGGTGGACCCGGCTCCGGGGTCGGCGTTCCGCCTCGGAGGGTGCCGCGGAGTCGAGGCGGCCGCTCGCGGGGGCCAGAAGTCTGCCTCGCTTCGGGCAGGGCTGCGGACACATGTTGGACCCAACTCCGGGGCCGGCGTGCCACCGGGGAAAATGCCGCGGAGTCGAGGCAGCCGCTCGTGGGGGAAACGTGTCTGCCTCGCTCAGGGCAGGGCGGCGGACTCTGGGTGGACCCGGCTCCGGAGCAGTCGTGCCGCCGCGAAGGGCTCCGCCGAGTCGAGGCGGCTGCTCGCGGGGGCAAGGGGCCTGCCTCGCTCCGATCAGGGCGGCGGACACCGGGTCGACCCGAGTCCGAGGCCGGCGTGCCGCTGCGAATGACGCCGTCGGATCAAGGCAGCCGCTCGCGGGGGCAACGGGTCTGCCTCGCTCCGGGCAAGGCGGAGGACACCGGGTGGACCCTGCTCCGAGGTCAGCGTTGAGCCTCGCAGGGTGCCGCGGAGTCGAGGCGGCCGCTCGCGGGGGCCAAGGATCTGCCTCGCTCCGGGCAGGGCTGCGGTCACCTGTTGGACCTGGGTCCGGTGCCGGCGTGTCGCCGGGGAAAGCGCCCCGTAGTCGAGACGGGCGCTGGCGGGGGACACGTGTCTGCCTCGCTCAGGGCGGGGCAACGGACACCGGGTGGACACAGCTCTGGGGCCGGCGTAGCACCGCGAAGGGTGCCGCCGAGTGGAGGCGGCCGCTCGCGGGGGCCAGAAGTCTGCCTCGCTTCGGGCAGGGCTGCGGACACATGTTGGACCCAACTCCGGGGCCGGCGTGCCGCCGGGGAAAACGCCGCAGAGTCGAGGCAGCCGCTCGTGGGGGAAACGTGTCTGCCTCGCTCAGGGCAGGGCGGCGGACACTGAGTGAACCCGGCTCCGGAGCCGGCGTGCCGCCGCGCAGGTCTCCGCCGAGACGAGGCGGCTGCTCGCGGGGGCAACGGGTCTGCCTCTCTGCGGGCAGGGCGGCGGACACAGGGTCGACCCGGCTCCGGGGCCTCTGTGCCGCCGGGGAAAGCGCCGCGTGTGGTAAATAATCTCAGTTGAGAAATGTTAGGAGTTGTTAGAAGAGTTAAAGGGATTGTTGTTACCTTATCGTTTTATCCACTTGTTGGTTCGCTAGTTCTCTGGTCAGGTTGCTGTGTTGTTCTCCCCAGTTGAATGTACAGTCCCTATGTACTTCAAATCCCAGTTTATTGTATTCCCCTATCCCAGTTCTCCATTTCCGCCCTTCCACTTCCATTTCCGCCCTCTCCACTTCCCACTTCCGCCCTTTCCCCTTACCATTTCCGCCCTTTCCCTTACCTCATTTCCGGCCTGCTGCTGCCTGCCTATCAAGGTAGCAACACCCTATATGTAAATCCCCAGAAGTTTCCCAGTACCACCATTACCGGAAGTTGTTGCAAAAGAAAAGACTCACAAAAGTAGTCAACCAACACTGAATCCAAGTACACGGATCACCTCAACTAGTGAGCTGAGTCATCTGCAATGTACCCTTTGTAACTATTTAATTACCGCAATCTAAAGAGCAGTTGAGGAGATTGACACCCCCAGACCAACGAGCCACAAGTGAGTTCTGGACGTGCCTGTGAGGTTGGAACTCCCATTCCTGCCCTTGGACAGGACTGCGTGGGATCCTCCTTTCCACGTTGAACAAGCAGCAGCAGCAGGCGTTGAGCCTCCCTACGACCCCCATTAATAAAAAGAGCTGCTATTTAATAAAGGCTTCGGCCCGCGCTTATTTATTTCAGTTTTGGGGGCTCGTCCGGGATTGGCCACGCCCAGAAGAGGACGTCGGAGGGGGAGGCGCCACCCCGAAGAGGCCCTCTGGGACAGCTGGCCACCCCGGACCCGGAGCTGCGCGGGACCAGGACAACGCGGGAAGAGCTGGTAAGAAGACCGGCGGCGGGCACGGGAGGCGAGCGAGTGTGGTGTGGATGAGACGGGGGCTGGCAGCTCAGACCCCCGAAGCGAGTGTGGACCCCTGAGTACCGCGGTTCCGGACTCCCGCGAGGGGGCCGGCCGGGAAAAGGGGGAAGCGAGTGAGGCCTACCAAGGCCTGGAGGTTGAAAGAGGCGTCTCCTGGGGTAGTAGCCCCCCCCCTAGATCTCCGGGCGTGCGGAGGGCTAGGGTGGCTAGTGTGTGTGGCACGCGGCAGTGGTTAGACTGGGGCGAGCAACGCGAACCCTGGTGGGCCTAATTTTAAGGGGGGGGTGCAGGAAGGGGTAGCCGGCGCCCCGCTGAGACCGAGCCCCCCAGGGACGAGGGTTTAGGAAGGGGTATCCGGGCCCCGCTGGGACCTAACCCAACTCCCTCCAATATCTGGGAAGAGTAGAGGGAGGGGTGACCGGGGCCCCGTTAGAGACCGGCTCTGTCCCAGTTTTTACTTGGTTGTCAGGAGTGTGGGGAGGGGTGGAGACCAACCCCGTTAGGGACCCAACTCTTGTGTGGTTAAGAGTGGAAGCGACAGTCCGACTGTTTTGAAAGGACTGCGGAGTGAGTGTGAGAAGAGTGGCAGTCCGACTGTTTTGAAAGGGCTGCGGAGTGAGTGTAGTGGGGAGTGGCAGTCCGACTGTTTTGAAAGGGCTGCGGAGTGAGTGTGAGAAGAGTGGCAGTCTGACTGTTTTGAAAGGGCTGCGGAGTGAGTGAGGTAACTGTCAAGTGAATCCTGTTGGAGACCAGTTCTTTCCTTTATCAGTTTTATTGCCCGTCAGTAATTTTCCTTTTGAGTAGGGGCACCTTATAATTTTCTGTAAAAAGGGAATCTATATTATAATTTAGAAAGGGCCAAATTATTTTTTTTTTTGTTAAAAGTTGTGTTGCCTGTCATTAAATTTCTGTTTGGGTAGAGGCACCTTAGAATTTCTTTCAGGCCTAATCAGAGCCACAGCCATGGGGGCTTGTATGAGCAAAGGTAGTGGGGGTGCTAAAAAAGAAAAAGAAAAGGGAAAGAACATTCCCCCTGACAGTCCCCTGGCAATAATGTTAAATCAATGGGACACCCGAGAGGCCACAAAGAATCTGGATAAAATTAAAATGATCCACTATTGTATAGAGGTGTGGCCTGAGTTAAATCTACCAGGACAATGGCCTTGGTACGGAACCCAAGACCCATGGATGTGTTCCCTATTAAATCAGTATTTAAAAACTTGGGAGAGTTCTAATATTGAGCAACTTCAGTATGCAGCCTGTTGGGAAACTAACACTATAAACAAAGAACCTGTGAGAATATGTAAAGTTCAAGAGCAAAAAAGAGAAGAGCAGGAAAGGGAAAAGGTTAAGAACTGGGATCCCCTTGATAACCTACCTCCTCCCCCTCCCCCTGCTCCTCTTAATCCTCTACCAAGCTCCTTACCTCCACTGTTACCGAGCTCCTTGCCTCCGCCACTAACATTTCCCCACTCATCTTCACTTGAACTCTCAATTCCCCTTCATCCCAAATCCACTGAGACTTGTTCTTTACCACCCCCACCTAACACCCCAGTTTCGAATCAAAACACCATCCCCACGCCTTCACCCTCGACCTTACCTTTGCCGCTACTTCCTCCACCTTCCTTAACCCCTACTGCTAGTTTGGTCCCTGCACCTTCACCAATAGCAGTCCCCTCACCCCCTTCCAGTTGGGAGTTAAACCTGTCCCCAACGGATAGTAATGTATCCTGCAATAGCCAAGAAGCATCCACCTACGTGTCAGGTAGTAAACTAACGGAAGGGCCCCACTGTAATACCCGGTCTAAAACAAAGGCAGAAAAACTATTCCCACTTAGGGAAGTCCCAATGGGTGGGATAGCTGGTGGAGTAGGGTTTGTGAATGCCCCGTTAACAGCATCCGAAGTTAGGGGGTTCAAAAAGGAAATAGGAAGCATAATAGAGGATCCGGTGGGCATTTCAAATCAGGTGGACCAATTCCTAGGACCCAATATCTATACCTGGGGAGAGATGAACTCAATCATTAACATACTATTCAGCTCAGAGGAGGTCCGTATGATACGAGCAGCAGCCTTACGTATCTGGGATAGAGAGAACAGACAGGGACCACCTGGTGACCAGAAATTACCTCTAGCAGATCCTGGGTGGGATCCCAATCAGGAAGAAGGGAGAAGAAATATGACCGATTATAGGTCTTTAATAATCAGAGGAATAAAAGAGTCTGTGCCTCGCAATAGTAACACTAAACTAGCTTTTGATGGAGTACAGGAAAAAGATGAGACCCCAGCAGCCTGGCTTAGTCGACTAAAGAGGAACTTCCAACTTTATTCAAATATAGACCCGGATAGCCCTGAAGGCCAAGTATTATTAAAAGTACACTTTGTTACAAAAGCTTGGCCTGATATCAGAAGGAAACTGGAAAAACTCGAGGACTGGCAAGAAAAGGGAATTAATGATTTACTTAAAGAGGCCTTAAGAGTGTACTTGAGGAGAGAGGAAGAAAAAGCGAGGGCAAAAGCAAGGGTTATGGTGGCAGTTGCCAGAGAATGTGTGGGGGCAAATAAAGACCAACTAGGAGGGCCGTTGAAACCCAATGGGGGAGAACCCAGACCCTTACTAGGGCGATCCAGGGACTATTCTGAAGTAAGTGAAAATAATCATAACAGGAAATTTGGAGGGTTCCAAACTGAAAGAAGGTGTTATTACTGTGGGGAAGTAGGACACATAAAAAAGTGGTGTAAGAAGCTTTCCCTAGATGAAGCCATTGCCAAAGAGCAAGACACCCTGGAGAAGATCTTAAGGGGTGATGATTAGGGGTGTCAGGGGCTCTACCCATTAGGGGACCTCATGGACCATCAAGAGGAGCCCTTGGTAAATTTTGACGTTGGTCCCCAAAATTTAGAACTTGAGTTCTTGGTTGATACAGGAGCTGACCGATCCAGCTTAAAGGAGCTCCCAGCAGGAGTTAATATAAGTAATAGAACTTGTGAAGTGATAGGGGCAGAAGGAAAGCCGTTCAAGGCTGCCATAATTGAAAAAGTTGAAATAAAAGGGAATTTCAGACGGTGTGTGGCGGACCTGATTTACCTTCCCCATTTAGAGAAGAACTTGCTGGGGAGGGATCTCCAAATTCAATTGGGCGTGGCAGTCATCCCAAAGGATGGAAAAATGATAGTTCACATGATGAAGTTAACTGAAGGAGATATAAAGGAAATTAATTCTGAGGTATGGGCAGAGGGAGAGAAAAGTGGTTTCTTAAACATCCCACCAATAACTATACAAATGAAGGCAGACACTCCCCCTATCAGAATTAAGCAGTACCCCATGTCCTTGGAAGGGAAAAGGGGTTTAGCCCCGGTTATAGAACATCTATTAGTGGAAGGCATCTTGGAACCATGCATGTCTCCCCATAATACACCTATACTGGCAGTGAAAAAAGCAAATGGCAAATACAGACTGGTGCAGGATCTGAGGGAAATCAATAAAAGAACTATTACCAGGTATCCTGTCGTGCCCAACCCCTATAATCTTTTGAGCAAAATCCCAAGAGAGCATGCTTGGTTTACTATCATAGATCTGAAGGATGCATTTTGGGCATGCCCACTGGCTGAGGAGTGCCGGGATTGGTTTGCTTTTGAATGGGAAAATCCAGATGGAAATAGGAAACAGCAGTTGAGATGGACACGATTACCTCAAGGATTTACAGAATCTCCCAACCTTTTCGGGCAAGCTCTAGAGGGGATATTGGAGCAGTTCATTCCGGAAAATGAAGTCCAAATCCTCCAATATGTAGACGATTTGCTAATCTCTGGGGAAGAACAAGAACAAGTAAAAGTAACTAGTATCAATCTCCTAAATTTTCTAGGGGCAAAGGGGTTAAAAGTATCCCGGGACAAATTGCAGTTTGTTGAGTCTGAAGTTATTTTCCTTGGCCACATAATTGGGAAAGGATACAAAAAGTTAAGTCCAGAAAGAATCTCAGGAATTCTATCCATACCGACCCCAAAAACAAAACGTGATGTAAGGAAACTTTTGGGTCTCTTTGGATATTGTAAATTTTGGTTAGATAAATATACTCAGAGTGTTAAATTCCTCTATGACAAGCTTGTGGATTCTGAGCCTATAAATTGGACACCTAAAGATGAAGAGCAATTGGATAAATTAAAAGAAAAATTATCCTCAGCACCAGTTCTAAGCTTGCCCAACCTTAAAAAGGAGTTTGATTTGTTTATTAATACAGAAGGGGGAGTTGCTTATGGGGTATTAACGCAGGAATGGGGAGGTTGCCGAAAACCAATAGCTTACCTTTCCAAGTTGCTAGATCCAGTGGCAAAGGGGTGGCCCACGTGTCTCCAAGCGGTTGCAGCTGCAGCTACCCTAATAGAGGATGCCCAAAAAGTAACCCTGCAAGGAAAAATTAAAGTGCATACCCCACATGACATTAAAACAATTCTAAACCAAGGAGCTCAGCAGTGGTTAACGGAGGCCAGAATATTAAAATACGAAATTATATTAATGACTACAGATAACTTAACGTTAGTCACCTCCCAGAGCCTAAATCCAGCCCAGTTTCTTTCGGGAGAACCTTTACAGAAACTGGAGCACAATTGTCTGGAGCTTATAAATTTCCAGACCAAAATAAGAGAGGACCTTGAGAGTATACCACTGCCCTATGGAAAAACATTATTCATTGATGGGTCATCAAAGGTAATACATGGGAAGAGAGCATCTGGGTATGCTGTCATTGAAGGAGCAAAGGGCAAAAACTTGGAGGTTTTAGAAAAAGGGAAGCTGCCCTCTAATTGGTCAGCCCAATGCTGTGAAATTTACGCTTTAAAAAGAGGATTAGATTTGCTGGAAGGGGAACAGGGAACTATCTATACAGACTCGAAATACGCGTTTGGGGTAGTCCATACCTTTGGAAAAATCTGGGAAGAACGTGGCTATCTAAATTCGAAGGGAAAAGATCTAATACACAAAGATTTAATAAAGCTGGTATTGGAGTCCTTACTTAAGCCTGCAGAAATTGCAGTAGTTCACATAAGGGGTCACCAAAAAGGAGATACTTTTGAGGAAAGAGGCAATCGTTTTGCTGACCAAATAGCTAAGGAGGCCACCTTAAGTTCAGAAAGGCCTGTAAAAATCCTAAAGTTAAATGATGCACCCCGAGAACCAGAAAAAGAGGAGCCTATTTTCAGTGAAAAGGAGTTAAAAGTAATAAAGGAACTAAAATTACGCCAAGGGAACCAGGGGGAGTGGGTAATGTCAGATGGGCGCAAGTTTCTAAATAAGGCACTAGCCCGGAAATTGTTGTCAGAAATACATGGACTAACCCACTGGGGGGTTCAAGGATTATGCGATCATTTCCTGAAAGAAAATTTTTGTGTTGGAATATACGATCTAGCGAAGGCAATAACAAAGGGATGTCTAATCTGTCAAAAAGTCAACCAGAAAGTAATGCGTAAGGCAGAACCCGGAGGAAGAAAATTAGCCTTAAGGCCATTCCAAAGCATCCAAATAGATTTTACCGAAATGCCCCCAGTCCAAAAGTATAGACACTTATTAGTTATGGTAGACCATCTCACCCATTGGGTGGAAGCCTTCCCCACAGTAAAGGAAACATCAGAAGTGGTTGTAAAAATAATTCTGGAGCAAATTATTCCTAGGTATGGGTTGGTTAACAATATTGACTCTGATAGAGGCCCACACTTTACCTCCCGAGTACTACACCAAATTATCGAAGCCCTGGGAATTAAATGGAGATTGCACACTCCGTGGCACCCCCAAAGCTCCGGAAGGGTGGAAAGAATGAATAAAACCCTAAAAAATGTGTTAACAAAATTAATTGAGGAAACACAAATGAATTGGCTCAAGTGTTTGCCCCTTGCCTTATTACGTATTAGAACAAGGCCGCGTGCTGACATAGGGGTCTCCCCCTATGAAATTATGTTTGGGCTCCCCTTCTTAATCACCCCCTTCAGTTCAGCAAACTATTTAGAGGGAGAAGCTGCAACCCGAGAGTATCTAAGAGTTATTGCAAAAACTATAGAGTCTCTTAAAAAGAAAGCCTATCTACCTCAAACCTCCCCGCTTGACTCAGATGCTCACCAGATTAGCCCGGGGGATTGGGTTCTTATTAAATCCTGGACTCACACTCCTTTATCTCCTAGATACGAAGGCCCCTTCCAAGTCTTACTCACTACACACACTGCTGTGAGAACGCAAGAAAGAGGTTGGACCCACATTTCCAGAATAAAAGGACCTATTCCACCTCCCACTGGCGAAACAAATCCCGTGATATCTCACTCAGGAACTCCTGAATGGACTGTGGCTAAGAGTCCTACTGGTCTCCGACTTGCTTTTAAAAGGAAAGCAAAAGACAGTTAAAACAGTTCAAACAGTTACTGCTGTTACTAAAAGTTCAGAGGCAACTTTGTACGAGGTTAAATCCCCGCTGGTTTAGTTACCTGTTGTTGTAACCATAAAATAACATTGTAAAATGATGAGTTTTGTACCAGTTTAGCACAATTCATGTTGCAAGTTCATACATTCTTCTCCAAGTTTAAATAGCACCTAATCTTCTACCACCAAATTAAGCCCCCAGTTACAATATAGGGCCAGTTCTCCTGCAGAGCATCCCCCAAAAGCTATTAATCAAATAGCCTGGGAGAGGGAAATGAAGAGACTCTGGGAAGCGGTTGCTTTACCCAAAGGGATCTCCACCCCCAGGAGGCAAGACCGGGTGAGACCCAGAGGGGTTCATACCGGACTCCTGGGAAAAATTCTGATGGCCCTGCTTGCAAGCAGTTTCGCGAGGAGCGAAGAAATGCAGTGCACTAAGTGCTACCACCCACTTTATGATGGAGAAACTTTGGGGTCTCTAATCAGAGTCCATACTAACATAAATCCCAGTTGTTTTAACAACTCCCAAATAACCACCTGTCGGGAGAGTGGAAAGACTTACTGGATCGCTAAAAACACTGCGACTTATCGCCAACGCTTACTTGGGGAGTGCCCTGCAGGAGAAGCCTGGCTTTGTTTCGAACATACAGGAAACCAAAGAGAACCAATAGATTTAGTTAAGGAAAAACAATTGGTAGTGGCTACTAAAAAAGAAACTGAATTGGAAATATCCTTGGGAAAAAATTTGTTCATAGATTTGGTCGAAAGAATTAGTAAAGAGCTAAATATAACAAATTGTTGGGTATGCGGGAACACACAAATGTCAGAAATTTGGCCTTGGGAAGGAATTAGCTTGAAGCCCTTAGAAATCTTAAAGTGGAAACAAATGAAGCAAGCACCCCAAATGCAGGGACAAAGGCAAAAGAAAGAACAATGGAATTTAAAATACAAAATAATTGGAGAAGAATGTATAAAAAGAACGGGAAACCCGTACAAAACATTTGTAGGAACCATGGCATGCAAAAGATACCTAACTACAAAGAATTCAATTATAAGGTGGATTCCTAGAGAACCAAACAAATATTGGTCTGTGAACAAAAAGGAAAAAGGATGTATTTATCACGAAGGGTACAATTTGTATGAATGTGCTGAAAAGCGGATAAATCCCTTCTGGGAGATAAGAGAATTATCCAAATATTGGGAATGCCCAACAGAAACAAATGAAACATTTTGGGAAGCACCTAAACATTTATTTTGGATACGCGGAAATACTGCGTATACCAATCTCCCTGGAGATTGGTTTGGGAGCTGCACGATAGGAATCATTAAGCCGGCCTTTTTCCTACTCCCCAGAGACTCAGGTGCTAAATTAGGAGTTCCTTTATATGATGACTTGAAGAGAAATGACCGGGAAAAAAGAAGTGTAATTGATATAAGTGGCACCCAAAAATGGAAAGGGGAAGTGTGGACACCTGAGCGGATTATTGAAGTTTATGGACCAGCTACCTGGGCACAGGATGGATCCTGGGGATATCGCACCCCAATTTATATGCTAAACCGAATTATAAGACTCCAGGCAGTGCTGGAAGTAATATCAAACCAAACTGCCTTGGCCCTAGATTATGTCACCGACCAGCTGACCCAAACCAGAGCAGTAGTTTACCAAATCCGACTTGCAGTAGACTACCTGCTAGCGAATGAAGGTGGAATATGTGGAAAATTCAATACATCGGAATGCTGTCTGGAAATAGACGATAAAAGTGAAGTAATCCGTAACATCTCTAAAGAGATACGTAAAGTGGCCTATGTGGGCGCTCAAAAATGGACCCCCTTGGTAAGCTCAAGCTGGTGGGATGATTTTTGGTCATTTAAGACCAAGTGGTGGAAAAAGGCAGCCTTTCTGATTGTAAGTGCAGTTATAAGCTTTTTGTTTTTCCCATGCTTGTTCCCCTGTTTAATCAAAATTATAAATTCGACAATACAAGCTAGCATTTCAAATATGGCTAATCAAACCAAAGCTAAAATTATGATGATGGAAAGCCAAGAACCAGAACACAAGTCTGCAAAACAAATTTTTGATCAATACCAAAAACTAAGGAAATTCTATTCCCAAGAGACTCAAATTTCAGATTGATGCGGGCCAAGACCCGATCAAAAAGATAAAGGGGGGATTGTGGTAAATAATCTCAGTTGAGAAATGTTAGGAGTTGTTAGAAGAGTTAAAGGGATTGTTGTTACCTTATCGTTTTATCCACTTGTTGGTTCGCTAGTTCTCTGGTCAGGTTGCTGTGTTGTTCTCCCCAGTTGAATGTACAGTCCCTATGTACTTCAAATCCCAGTTTATTGTATTCCCCTATCCCAGTTCTCCATTTCCGCCCTTCCACTTCCATTTCCGCCCTCTCCACTTCCCACTTCCGCCCTTTCCCCTTACCATTTCCGCCCTTTCCCTTACCTCATTTCCGGCCTGCTGCTGCCTGCCTATCAAGGTAGCAACACCCTATATGTAAATCCCCAGAAGTTTCCCAGTACCACCATTACCGGAAGTTGTTGCAAAAGAAAAGACTCACAAAAGTAGTCAACCAACACTGAATCCAAGTACACGGATCACCTCAACTAGTGAGCTGAGTCATCTGCAATGTACCCTTTGTAACTATTTAATTAATGCAATCTAAAGAGCAGTTGAGGAGATTGACACCCCCAGACCAACGAGCCACAAGTGAGTTCTGGACGTGCCTGTGAGGTTGGAACTCCCATTCCTGCCCTTGGACAGGACTGCGTGGGATCCTCCTTTCCACGTTGAACAAGCAGCAGCAGCAGGCGTTGAGCCTCCCTACGACCCCCATTAACAAAAAGAGCTGCTATTTAATAAAGGCTTCGGCCCGCGATTATTTATTTCACCGCGGAGTCGAGGAGGCCGCTCGCGGGGGCAAGGGGTCTGCCTCGCTCGGGGCAGGGCGGCGGACACCGGGTGGACCCGGCTCCAGGACAACAGGTCTACCTCGTACTTATTGCGGCGGACACCAGATCTTCCCGGATCCGGGACAACAGGTCTACCTGGCACTTAGTCTCATTGCTGCAGACACCGGGTGGACCCGGCTCCGGGGTCGGCGTTCCGCCTCGGAGAATGCCGCGGAGTCGAGGCGGCCGCTCGCGGGGGCCAGAAGTCTGCCTCGCTTCGGGCAGGGCTGCGGACACATGTTGGACCCAACTCCGGGGCCGGCGTGCCGCCGGGGAAGACGCCGCGGAGTCGAGGCAGCCGCTCGTGGGGGAAACGTGTCTGCCTCGCTCAGGGCAGGGCGGCGGACACTGAGTGAACCCGGCTCCGGAGCCGGCGTGCCGCCGCGAAGGTCTCCGCCGAGTCGAGGCGGCTGCTCGCGGGGGCAGGGGGCCTGCCTCGCTCCGAGCAGGGCGGCGGACACTGTGTGGACCCGGCTCCAGGGCCTCTGTGCCGCCGGGGAAAGCGCCGCGGAGTCGAGGCGGCCGCTCGCGGGGGCAAGAGGTCTGCCTCGCTCGGGGCAGGGTGGCGGACACCGGGCGGACCCGGCTTTGGGGCCGCCGGGCTGCCGGAGAAAGCGCCGCCGAGTCGAGGCGGCTGCTTGCGGTGGCATCATGTCTGCCTCGCTCCAAGTGGGGCGGTGAACACCGGGTGGACCCGGCTCCAGGGCCGGCGTGCCGCCGCGGATCACGCTACAGAGTCAAGGCAGCCGCTCGCGGGGACAACGAGTCTGCCTCTCTCTGCGGGGGCAAGGGGTCTGCCTTGCTCGGGGCAGGGCGGCGGACACCGGGTGGACTCGGCTCCGGGGCCAGCGTGCCACCGGGAAAGTGCCGTTGAATCGACGCGGCCGATCCCGAGGGCAAATGGTCTGCCTCGCTCGGGGCAGGGCGGCGGACACCGGGTCCGCTCGGCTCCGAGGCCAGCGTGCCGCCGCGGAGAGCGCAGCCGAGTCGGGGCGGCCGCTCGCGGGGGCAAGAGGTCTGCCTCGCTCGGGGCAGGGTGGCGGACACCGGGCGGACCTGGCTCCGGGGCCGGCGTGCCGCCGGGGAAAGCGTCCCGTAGTCGAGACGGGCGCTGGCGGGGGACACGTGTCTGCCTCGCTCAGGGTGGGGCAACGGACACCGGGTGGACACAGCTCTGGGGCCGGCGTAGCACCGCGAAGGGTGCCGCCGAGTGGAGGCGGCCGCTCGCGGGGGCCAGAAGTCTGCCTCGCTTCGGGCAGGGCTGCGGACACATGTTGGACCCAACTCCGGGGCCGGCGTGCCGCCGGGGAAAACGCCGCAGAGTCGAGCCAGCCGCTCGTGGGGGAAACGTGTCTGCCTCGCTCAGGGCAGGGCGGCGGACACTGAGTGAACCCGGCTCCGGAGCCGGCGTGCCGCCGCGCAGGTCTCCGCCGAGACGAGGCGGCTGCTCGCGTGGGCAACGGGTCTGCCTCTCTGCGGGCAGGGCGGCGGACACAGGGTCGACCCGAGTCCGGGGCCGGCGTGCCGCTGCGAAGGACGCCGTCGAGTCGAGGCAGCCGCTCGCGGGTGCAACGGGTCTGCCTCGCTCCGGACAAGGCGGCGGACACCGGGTGGACCCGGCTCCGGGGTCAGCGTACCGCCACGAAGGGCGCAGCCGAGACGAGGCGGCTGCTCGCGGGGGCAACGGGTCTGCCTCTCTGCGGGCAGGGCTGTGGACACCGGGTGGACACGGCTCCTGCATCGGCGTGCCGCCTTGGATGGCGCCGCGGAGTCGAGGCGGCCACTCGTGGGGGCAAGTGTTCTGCCTCGCTCGGGGCAGGGCGGCGGACACCGGGTAGACCCAATTTCGGGGCCGGCCTGCCGACTGGGAAAGCGCCGCGGAGTCGAGGCGGCCGCTCGCGGATGCAAGGGGTCAGCCTCTCTCCGGGCAGGGCGGCGGACACCGGGTGGACCCGGCTCCGGGGCCGGCGTGCCGCCGAAGAAAGCGCCGCCATGTCGAGGCAGCCGCTCGCGGGGCCAAGGGGTCTGCCTCGCTCCGGGTAGGGCGGCGGACACCGGGTGGACCCGGCTCCAGGACAACAGGTCTACCTCGTACTTATTGCGGCGGACACCAGATCTTCCCGGATCCGGGACAGCAGGTCTACCTTGCACTTAGTCTCATTGCTGCAGACACCGGGTGGACCCGGCTCCGGGGTCGGCGTTCTGCCTCGGAGGGTGCCGCGGAGTCGAGGCGGCCGCTCGCGGGGGCCAGAAGTCTGCCTCGCTTCGGGCAGGGCTGCGGACACGTTTGACCCAACTCCGGGGCCGGCGTGCCACCGGGGAAAATGCCGCCGAGTCGAGGCGGCCGCTCGCGAGGGCAAGGTGTCTGCCTCGCTCCAGGCAGGGCGACGGACATCCATTGGACCTGGCTCTGGGGCCGGCGTGCCGCCGGGGATAGCGCCGCGGAGTCGAGGCAGCCGCTCGCAAGGGAAACGGGTCTGCCTCGCTCAGGGCAGGGCGGCGGACACCCATTGGACCCGGCTCCGGGGACGGCGTGCCACCAGGGAAAGCGCCGCAGAGTCGAGGCAGCCGCTCGCGGGGGAAACGGGTTTGCCTCACTCTTTGCAGGGCGGCGGACACCGGGTCGACCCGGCTCCGGGGCCAGAGTGCCGCCGCGGAGAGCGCCGCCAAGTCGAGGCGGCTGCTCGCGGGGGCAAGGGGCCTGCCTCGCTCCGGGCAAGGCGGCAAACACCAGGTGGACTTGGCTCCGGGGCCGGCGTGCCGCCGGGGAAAACGCCGCGGAGTCGAGGCGGCCGCTCGCAGGGGCAACAGGTCTGCCTTGCTCCGAGCAGGGCGGCGGACACCAAGTGGACCCGGCTCCGGGGCCGGAGAGCCACCGCAAGGGGCATTGCCATGCCGAGGCCGCCGCTTGCAAAGGCAACGGGTCTGACTCGCTCCGGGCAGGGCGGGGGACACCGGGTGGAACTTGGTCCGGGGCCGGCGTGCCGCCGCAAAGGGCGTCACGGAGTCGAGGCAGTTGCTGGCGGGGGGAAAGGGTTCTGCCTCGCTCCGGGCCGGGCGGTGGACACCGGGTGGATCCGCCTCCAGGGCCGGCGTGCCGCCGCGGAGGGCACCATCGAGTCGAGGCGGCCGCTCGCGGGGGCAAGGGGTCTGCCTCGCAACGGGCAGTGTTGCGGACACCGGGTGGACCCTACTTTGAGGCCGGCCTGCCGACGGGGAAAGCGCTGCGGAGTCGAGGCTGTTGCTCGCGGGGTCAAGGGGTCTGCCTCGCTCCGGGCAGGGCGGCGGAGAGCGGGTCGACCCGTCTCCGGGTCTGGCGTTCCGCCAGTGAATGCGCCAGGGAGTCGAGGCGGCCGGTCGCGGGGGCAAGGGGTCTGCCTTGCTCGGGGTAGGGCGGCGGACACCGGGTGGACTCGGCTCCGGGGCCAGCGTGCCACCGGGAAAGTGCCGTTGAATCGACGCGGCCGCTCCCGAGGGCAAATGGTCTGCCTCGCTCGGGGCAGGGCGGCGGACACCGGGTGGACCCGGCTCCGAGGCCAGCGTGCCGCCGCGGAGAGCGCAGCCGAGTCGGGGCGGCCGCTCGCGGGGCAAGGGATCTGCCTTGCTCCGGGCAGGGCGGCGGACACCGGGTGGACCCGGCTCCAGGGCCAGCGTGAGGCTGGGAAAAGCGCCGCATGGTCGAGGCGGCAGCTCGCGGGGGCAAGGGGTCTGCCTCGCTCCAGGAATTGCGGCGGACACCGGGTGGACCTGGCTCCGGGGCCGGCGTCCCGCCGGGAAAGTGCCCTGGAGTCGAGGCGGCCGCTCACGGGGGCAACGGATTTGCCTCCCACCGGGCAGGGCGGCAGACACCGGGTCCACCCGGCTCCGGGGCCGGCGTGCCGCCGCGGAGGGCGCCATCGAGTCGAGGCGGCCGCTCGCGGGGGCATAGGGGTCTGCTTCGCTCCGGGCAGGACGGCGGACACCGGGTGGACCCGGATCCGGAGCCGGCGTTCCTCCGCGTAGGACCCCGCCGAGTCGAGGCGGCCGCTCGCGGGGTCAAGGGGTCTGCCTCGCTCGGGGCAGGGCAGCGGACACCGGGTGGACCCGGCTCCAGGACAACAGGTCTACCTCGTACTTATTGCGGCGGACACCAGATCTTCCCGGATCCGGGACAACAGGTCTACCTGGCACTTAGTCTCATTGCTGCAGACACCGGGTGGACCCGGCTCCGGGGTTGGCGTTCCGCCTCGGAGAATGTCGCGGAGTCGAGGCGGCCGCTCGCGGGGGCCAGAAGTCTGCCTCGCTTCGGGCAGGGCTGCGGACACATGTTGGACCCAACTCCGGGGCCGGCGTGCCGCCGGGGAAGACGCCGCGGAGTCGAGCCAGCCGCTCGTGGGGGAAACGTGTCTGCCTCGCTCAGGGCAGGGCGGCGGACACTGAGTGAACCCGGCTCCGGAGCCGGCGTGCCGCCGCGAAGGTCTCCGCCGAGTCGAGGCGGCTGCTCGCGGGGGCAGGGGGCCTGCCTCGCTCCGAGCAGGGCGGCGGACACTGTGTGGACCCGGCTCCGGGGCCTCTGTGCCGCCGGGGAAAGCGCCGCGGAGTCGAGGCGGCCGCTCGCGGGGGCAAGGGGTCTGCCTCGCTCGGGGCAGGGTGGCGGACACCGGGCGGACCCGGCTTTGGGGCCGCCGGGCTGCCGGAGAAAGCGCCGCCGAGTCGAGGCGGCTGCTTGCGGTGGCATCATGTCTGCCTCGCTCCAAGTGGGGCGGTGAACACCGGGTGGACCCGGCTCCAGGGCCGGCGTGCCGCCGCGGATCACGCTACAGAGTCAAGGCAGCCGCTCGCGGGGACAACGAGTCTGCCTCTCTCTGCGGGGGCAAGGGGTCTGCCTTGCTCGGGGCAGGGCGGCGGACACCGGGTGGACTCGGCTCCGGGGCCAGCGTGCCACCTGGAAAGTGCCGTTGAATCGACGCGGCCGATCCCGAGGGCAAATGGTTTGCCTCGCTCGGGGCAGGGCGGCGGACACCGGGTCCGCCCGGCTCCGAGGCCAGCGTGCCGCCGCGGAGAGCGCAGCCGAGTCGGGGCGGCCGCTCGCGGGGCAAGGGATCTGCCTTGCTCTGGGCAGGGCGGCGGACACCGGGTGGACCCGGATCCGGAGCCGGCGTTCCTCCGCGTAGGACCCCGCCGAGTCGAGGCGGCCGCTCGCGGGGGCAAGGGGTCTGCCTCGCTCCGAGCAGGGCGGCGGACAGCGTGTCGACCCGGATCCGGGGCCGGCATGCCGCCGCGAAGAGCGTTGCCGAGTCGATGCTGCCGCTCGCGGGGGCAAGGGGTCTGCCTCGCTCCGAGCAGGGCGGCGCACACCAGATGGATCCGACTCCGGGGCACGAGTGCCGCCGCGGAGGGCGACGCTGAATCGAGGCGGCCGCTCGCAGGGTCATGGTGTCTGCCTCGCTCCGTGCAGGGCGGCGAACACCGGGTGGTCCCGGCTCCAGGGCCAGCGTGCCGCCGCGGCGAGCGCAGCCGAGTCGGGGCGGCCGCTCGCGAAGGCAAGGGATCTGCCTCGCTCCGGGCAGGGCGGCGGACACCGGGTGGACCTGGTCCGGGGCCGGCGTCCCGCCGGAAAAGTGCCCTGGAGTCGTGGCGGCCGCTCAAGGGGACAACGGATTTGCCTCGCACCGGGCAGGGCGGCAGACACCGGGTCCATCCGGCTCCGGGGCCGGCATGCCGCCACGGAGGACGTTGCCGAATCGAGGCAGTCACACGCGGGGTCAAGGGGTCTGCCTCGGTCCAGGCAGGAGGGCGGACACCGGGTGCAGCCGGCACCGGGATCAGCGTTCTGCCTTGGAGGGCGCCGCGGAATCGAGGCGGCCGCTCGTGGAGGCAAGGGGTCTGCCTCGGTCCAGGCAGGGCGGCGGACACCGGGTGGACCCGGATCCGAGGCCGGCGTGCCGCCGGGGAAAGCGCCGCCGAGTGGAGGCGGCCGCTCGCGGGGTCAAAGGGTCTGCCTCGCTCCAGGCAGGGCGGCGGACACCGGGTGGACCCGGCTCCAGGACAACAGGTCTACCTCGTACTTATTGCGGCGGACACCAGATCTTCCCGGATCCGGGACAAGAGGTCTACCTTGCACTTAGTCTCATTGCTGCAGACACCGGGTGGACCCGGCTCCGGGGTCGGCGTTCCGCCTCGGAGGGTGCCGCGGAGTCGAGGCGGCCGCTCGCGGGGGCCAGAAGTCTGCCTCGCTTCGGGCAGGGCTGCGGACACATGTTGGACCCAACTCCGGGGCCGGCGTGCCACCGGGGAAAATGCCGCGGAGTCGAGGCAGCCGCTCGTTGGGGAAACGTGTCTGCCTCGCTCAGGGCAGGGCGGCGGACTCTGGGTGGACCCGGCTCCGGAGCAATCGTGCCGCCGCGAAGGGCTCCGCCGAGTCGAGGCGGCTGCTCGCGGGGGCAAGGGGCCTGCCTCGCTCCGATCAGGGCGGCGGACACCGGGTCGACCCGAGTCCGGGGCCGGCGTGCCGCTGCGAATGACGCCGTCGGGTCAAGGCAGCCGCTCGCGGGGGCAACGGGTCTGCCTCGCTCCGGGCAAGGCGGAGGACACCGGGTGGACCCTGCTCCGAGGTCAGCGTTGAGCCTCGCAGGGTGCCGCGGAGTCGAGGCGGCCGCTCGCGGGGGCCAAGGATCTGCCTCGCTCCGGGCAGGGCTGCGGTCACCTGTTGGACCTGGCTCCCGGGCCGGCGTGCCGCCGGGAAAGCGCCCCGTAGTCGAGACGGGCGCTGGCGGGGGACACGTGTCTGCCTCGCTCAGGGCGGGGCAACGGACACCGGGTGGACACAGCTCTGGGGCCGGCGTAGCACCGCGAAGGGTGCCGCCGAGTGGAGGCGGCCGCTCGCGGGGGCCAGAAGTCTGCCTCGCTTCGGGCAGGGCTGCGGACACATGTTGGACCCAACTCCGGGGCCGGCGTGCCGCCGGGGAAAACGCCGCAGAGTCGAGCCAGCCGCTCGTGGGGGAAACGTGTCTGCCTCGCTCAGGGCAGGGCGGCGGACACTGAGTGAACCCGGCTCCGGAGCCGGCGTGCCGCCGCGCAGGTCTCCGCCGAGTGGAGGCGGCCGCTCGCGGGGTCAAGGGGTCTGCCTCACTCCGGGCACGGCGGCGGACACCGGGTAAACCCGGCTCCGGGACAAAAGGTCTACCTCGCACTTATTGCGGCGGACACCAGATCTTCCCGGTTCCGGGACAACAGGTCTATCTCGCACTTAGTCTCATTGCTGCGGACACCGGGTGGACCCGGCTCTGGGGCCGGCGAAGGACGCCGTCGAGTCGAGGCAGCCGCTCGCGGGGGCAACGGGTCTGCCTCGCTCCGGGCAAGGCGGCGGACACCGGGTGGACCCGGCTCCGGGGTCAGCGTACCGCCACGAAGGGCGCAGCCGAGACGAGGCGGCTGCTCGCGGGGGCAACGGGTCTGCCTCTCTGCGGGCAGGGCTGTGGACACCGGGTAGACACGGCTCCTGGATCGGCGTGCCGCCTTGGATGGCGCCGCGGAGTCGAGGCGGCCACTCGTGGGGGCAAGTGGTCTGCCTCGCTCGGGGCAGGGCGGCGGACACCGGGTAGACCCAATTTCGGGGCCGGCCTGCCGACGGGGAAAGCGCCGCGGAGTCGAGGCGGCCGCTCGCGGATGCAAGGGGTCAGCCTCTCTCCGGGCAGTGCGGGGACATTGGGTGGACCCGGCTCCGGGGCCGGTGTGCCGCCGCGGAACACGCCGCCGAGTCGAGGGGGCCACTCGCGGGGGTAACGGGTCTGCCTCGCTCCAGGCACGGCGGCAGACACCGGGTGGACACGGCTCCCAGGCCGGCGTAGCGCCGCGAAGGGCGCCGCTGGGGCGAGGCGGCCACTCGCGGGGCCAAGGGGTCTGCCTCGCTCGGGGCAGGGCGGCGGACACCGGGTGGACCCGGATCCGGGACAACAGGTCTACCTCGTACTTATTGCGGCGGACACCAGATATTCCCGGATCCGGGACAAGAGGTCTACCTTGCACTTAGTCTCATTGCTGCAGACACCGGGTGGACCCGGCTCCGGGGTTGGCGTTCCGCCTCGGAGAATGCCGCGGAGTCGAGGCGGCCGCTCGCGGGGGCCAGAAGTCTGCCTCGCTTCGGGCAGGGCTGCGGACACATGTTGGACCCAACTCCGGGGCCGGCGTGCCGCCGGGGAAAACGCCTCAGAGTCGAGCCAGCCGCTCGTGGGGGAAACGTGTCTGCCTCGCTCAGGGCAGGGCGGCGGACACTGAGTGAACCCGGCTCCGGAGCCGGCGTGCCGCCGCGAAGGTCTCCGCCGAGTCGAGGCGGCTGCTCGCGGGGGCAGGGGGCCTGCCTCGCTCCGAGCAGGGCGGCGGACACTGTGTGGACCCGGCTCCAGGGCCTCTGTGCCGCCGGGGAAAGCGCCGCGGAGTCGAGGAGGCCGCTCGCGGGGGCAAGGGGTCTGCCTCGCTCGGGGCAGGGCGGCGGACACCGGGTGGACCCGGCTCCAGGACAACAGGTCTACCTCGTACTTATTGCGGCGGACACCAGATCTTCCCGGATCCGGGACAACAGGTCTACCTTGCACTTAAGTCTCATTGCTGCAGACACCGGGCGGACCCGGCTTTGGGGCCGCCGGGCTGCCGGAGAAAGCGCCGCCGAGTCGAGGCGGCTGCTTGCGGTGGCATCATGTGTGCCTCGCTCCAAGTGGGGCGGTGAGCACCGGGTGGACCCGGCTCCAGGGCCGGCGTGCCGCCGCGGATCACGCTACAGAGTCAAGGCAGCCGCTCGCGGGGACAACGAGTCTGCCTCTCTCTGCGGGGGCAAGGGGTCTGCCTTGCTCGGGGCAGGGCGGCGGACACCGGGTGGACTCGGCTCCAGGGCCAGCGTGCCACCGGGAAAGTGCCGTTGAATCGACGCGGCCGATCCCGAGGGCAAATGGTCTGCCTCGCTCGGGGCAGGGCGGCGGACACCGGGTCCGCCCGGCTCCGAGGCCAGCGTGCCGCCGCGGAGAGCGCAGCCGAGTCGGGGCGGCCGCTCGCGGGGCAAGGGATCTGCCTTGCTCTGGGCAGGGCGGCGGACACCGGGTGGACCCGGATCCGGGGCCGGCGTGCCGCGGGGGAAAGCGCCGCCGAGTCGAGGCGGCCGCTCGCGGGGTCAAGGGGTCTGCCTCGCTCCAGGCAGGGCGGCGGACACCGGGTGGACCCGGCTCCAGGACAACAGGTCTACCTCGTACTTATTGCGGCGGACGCCAGATATTCCCGGATCCGGGACAACAGGTCTACCTTGCACTTAGTCTCATTGCTGCAGACACCGGGTGGACCCGGCTCCGGGGTCGGCGTTCCGCCTCGGAGGGTGCCGCGGAGTCGAGGCGGCCGCTCGCGGGGGCCAGAAGTCTGCCTCGCTTCGGGCAGGGCTGCGGACACATGTTGGACCCAACTCCGGGGCCGGCGTGCCACCGGGGAAAATGCCGCGGAGTCGAGGCAGCCGCTCGTGGGGGAAACGTGTCTGCCTCGCTCAGGGCAGGGCGGCGGACAGTTAGTGAACCCGGCTCCGGAGCCGGCGTGCCGCCGCGAAGGTCTCCGCCGAGTCGAGGGCTGCTGCTCGCGGGGGCAGGGGGCCTGCCTCGCTCCGAGCAGGGCGGCGGACACTGTGTGGACCCGGCTCCGGGGCCTCTGTGCCGCCGGGGAAAGCGCCGCGGAGTCGAGGCGGCCGGTCGCGGGGGCAAGGGGTCTGCCTCGCTCGGGGCAGGGCAGCGGACACCGGGTGGACCCGGCTCCAGGACAACAGGTCTACCTCGTACTTATTGCGGCGGACACCAGATCTTCCCGGATCCGGGACAACAGGTCTACCTGGCACTTAGTCTCATTGCTGCAGACACCGGGTGGACCCGGCTCCGGGGTTGGCGTTCCGCCTCGGAGAATGCCGCGGAGTCGAGGCGGCCGCTCGCGGGGGCCAGAAGTCTGCCTCGCTTCGGGCAGGGCTGCGGACACATGTTGGACCCAACTCCGGGGCCGCCGTGCCGCCGGGGAAGACGCCGCGGAGTCGAGCCAGCCGCTCGTGGGGGAAACGTGTCTGCCTCGCTCAGGGCAGGGCGGCGGACACTGAGTGAACCCGGCTCCGGAGCCGGCGTGCCGCCGCGAAGGTCTCCGCCGAGTCGAGGCGGCTGCTCGCGGGGGCAGGGGGCCTGCCTCGCTCCGAGCAGGGCGGCGGACACTGTGTGGACCCGGCTCCGGGGCCTCTGTGCCGCCGGGGAAAGCGCCGCGGAGTCGAGGCGGCCGCTCGCGGGGGCAAGGGGTCTGCCTCGCTCGGGGCAGGGTGGCGGACACCGGGCGGACCCGGCTTTGGGGCCGCCGGGCTGCCGGAGAAAGCGCCGCCGAGTCGAGGCGGCTGCTTGCGGTGGCATCATGTCTGCCTCGCTCCAAGTGGGGCGGTGAACACCGGGTGGACCGGGCTCCAGGGCCGGCGTGCCGCCGCGGATCACGCTACAGAGTCAAGGCTGCCGCTCGCGGGGGCAACGGGTCTGCCTCGCTCCGGGCAAGGCGGAAAACACCGGGTGGACCCTGCTCCGAGGTCAGCGTTGAGCCTCGCAGGGTGCCGCGGAGTCGAGGCGGCCGCTCGCGGGGGCCAAGGATCTGCCTCGCTCCGGGCAGGGCTGCGGTCACCTGTTGGACCTGGCTCCCGGGCCGGCGTGCCGCCGGGAAAGCGCCCCGTAGTCGAGACGGGCGCTGGCGGGGGACACGTGTCTGCCTCGCTCAGGGCGGGGCAACGGACACCGGGTGGACACAGCTCTGGGGCCGGCGTAGCACCGCGAAGGGTGCCGCCGAGTGGAGGCGGCCGCTCGCGGGGGCCAGAAGTCTGCCTCGCTTCGGGCAGGGCTGCGGACACATGTTGGACCCAACTCCGGGGCCGGCGTGCCGCCGGGGGAAAGCGCCGCAGAGTCGAGCCAGCCGCTCGTGGGGGAAACGTGTCTGCCTCGCTCAGGGCAGGGCGGCGGACACTGAGTGAACCCGGCTCCGGAGCCGGCGTGCCGCCGCGCAGGTCTCCGCCGAGTGGAGGCGGCCGCTCGCGGGGTCAAGGGGTCTGCCTCACTCCGGGCATGGCGGCGGACACCGGGTAAACCCGGCTCCGGGACAAAAGGTCTACCTCGCACTTATTGCGGCGGACACCAGATCTTCCCGGTTCCGGGACAACAGGTCTATCTCGCACTTAGTCTCATTGCTGCGGACACCGGGTGGACCCGGCTCTGGGGCCGGCGAAGGACGCCGTCGAGTCGAGGCAGCCGCTCGCGGGGGCAACGGGTCTGCCTCGCTCCGGGCAAGGCGGCGGACACCGGGTGGACCAGGCTCCGGGGTCAGCGTACCGCCACGAAGGGCGCAGCCGAGACGAGGCGGCTGCTCGCGGGGGCAACGGGTCTGCCTCTCTGCGGGCAGGGCTGTGGACACCGGGTAGACACGGCTCCTGGATCGGCGTGCCGCCTTGGATGGCGCCGCGGAGTCGAGGCGGCCACTCGTGGGGGCAAGTGGTCTGCCTCGCTCGGGGCAGGGCGGCGGACACCGGGTAGACCCAATTTCGGGGCCGGCCTGCCGACGGGGAAAGCGCCGCGGAGTCGAGGCGGCCGCTCGCGGATGCAAGGGGTCAGCCTCTCTCCGGGCAGTGCGGGGACATTGGGTGGACCCGGCTCCGGGGCCGGTGTGCCGCCGCGGAACACGCCGCCGAGTCGAGGGGGCCACTCGCGGGGGTAACGGGTCTGCCTCGCTCCAGGCACGGCGGCAGACACCGGGTGGACACGGCTCCCAGGCCGGCGTAGCGCCGCGAAGGGCGCCGCTGGGGCGAGGCGGCCACTCGCGGGGCCAAGGGGTCTGCCTCGCTCGGGGCAGGGCGGCGGACACCGGGTGGACCCGGATCCGGGACAACAGGTCTACCTTTCACTTAGTCTCATTGCTGCAGACACCGGGTGGACCCGGCTCCGGGGTTGGCGTTCCGCCTCGGAGAATGCCGCGGAGTCGAGGCGGCCGTTTGCGGGGGCCAGAAGTCTGCCTCGCTTCGGGCAGGGCTGCGGACACATGTTGGACCCAACTCTGGGGCCGGCGTGCCGCCGGGGAAAATGCCGCAGAGTCGAGCCAGCCGCTCGTGGGGGAAACGTGTCTGCCTCGCTCAGGGCAGGGCGGCGGACACTGAGTGAACCCGGCTCCGGAGCCGGCGTGCCGCCGCGAAGGTCTCCGCCGAGTCGAGGGCGGCTGCTCGCGGGGGCAGGGGGCCTGCCTCGCTCCGAGCAGGGCGGCGGACACTGTGTGGACCCGGCTCCGGGGCCTCTGTGCCGCCGGGGAAAGCGCCGCGGAGTCGAGGCGGCCGCTCGCGGGGGCAAGGGGTCTGCCTCGCTCGGGGCAGGGCGGCGGACACCGGGTGGACCCGGCTCCAGGACAACAGGTCTACCTCGTACTTATTGCGGCGGACACCAGATATTCCCGGATCCGGGACAAGAGGTCTACCTTGCACTTAGTCTCATTGCTGCAGACACCGGGTGGACCCGGCTCCGGGGTTGGCGTTCCGCCTCGGAGAATGCCGCGGAGTCGAGGCGGCCGCTCGCGGGGGCCAGAAGTCTGCCTCGCTTCGGGCAGGGCTGCGGACACATGTTGGACCCAACTCCGGGGCCGGCGTGCCGCCGGGGAAAACGCCGCAGAGTCGAGCCAGCCGCTCGTGGGGGAAACGTGTCTGCCTCGCTCAGGGCAGGGCGGCGGACACTGAGTGAACCCGGCTCCGGAGCCGGCGTGCCGCCGCGAAGGTCTCCGCCGAGTCGAGGGCGGCTGCTCGCGGGGGCAGGGGGCCTGCCTCGCTCCGAGCAGGGCGGCGGACACTGTGTGGACCCGGCTCCGGGGCCTCTGTGCCGCCGGGGAAAGCGCCGCGGAGTCGAGGCGGCCGCTCGCGGGGGCAAGGGGTCTGCCTCGCTCGGGGCAGGGTGGCGGCCACCGGGAGGACCCGGCTTTGGGGCCGCCGGGCTGCCGGAGAAAGCGCCGCCGAGTCGAGGCGGCTGCTTGCGGTGGCATCATGTCTGCCTCGCTCCAAGTGGGGCGGTGAACACCGGGTGGACCCGGCTCCAGGGCCGGCGTGCCGCCGCGGATCACGCTACAGAGTCAAGGCAGCCGCTCGCGGGGACAACGAGTCTGCCTCTCTCCACGCAGGTCGGCAGAAACCGGGTGGACCCGGATCCGGGGCCGGCGTGCAGCCGGGGAAAGCGCCGCAGAGTCAAGGCGGGCGCTGGCAGTGGCAACGTGTCTGCCTCGCTCAGGGCAGTGCGGCAAACACAGGGTGGACCCAACTTCGGGGCCGGCGTGCCGCCGGGGGGGCGCCGCCGAGTCGAGGCGGCCGCTCGCGAGGGCAAGGGGTCTGCCTCGCTCCAGGCAGGGCGACGGACATCCATTGGACCTGGCTCTGGGGCCGGCGTGCCGCCGGGGATAGCGCCGCGGAGTCGAGGCAGCCGCTCGCAAGGGAAACGGGTCTGCCTCGCTCAGGGCAGGGCGGCGGACACCCATTGGACCCGGCTCCGGGGACGGCGTGCCACCAGGGAAAGCGCCGCAGAGTCGAGGCAGCCGCTCGCGGGGGAAACGGGTCTGCCTCACTCTTTGCAGGGCGGCGGACACCGGGTCGACCCGGCTCCGGGGCCAGAGTGCCGCCGCGGAGAGCGCCGCCAAGTCGAGGCGGCTGCTCGCGGGGGCAAGGGGCCTGCCTCGCTCCGGGCAAGGCGGCAAACACCAGGTGGACTTGGCTCCGGGGCCGGCGTGCCGCCGGGGAAAACGCCGCGGAGTCGAGGCGGCCGCTCGCAGGGGCAACGGGTCTGCCTTGCTCCGAGCAGGGCGGCGGACACCAAGTGGACCCGGCTCCGGGGCCGGCGTGCCGCTCCGGAAGGCGCCGCCGAGTCGAGGTGGCCGCTTGCGGAGACAAGGGGTCTGCCTCACTCCGGGCAGGACGGCAGACGCCGGGTGGACCCTGCTCCCTTGCCAGCGTGCCGCCACAGAAGGCGCCGCCGACGAGGAGGTCGCTCGCGAAGGCAAGGGGTCTGCCTCGCTTAGGGCAGAGCGGCGGGCACCGGGTGGACCCAGCTCCGGGGCCGGCGTGCCACCGCGAATGGCGCCGCCGAGTCGCGGCGGCTGCTCGCGGGAGCAACGGGTCTGCCTTACTCCGGGAAGGGCGGCGGACACCTGGTGTACCCAGCTCCTGGGTCAGCGTGCCGCCTTGGAGGGCGCCGAGGAGTCGAGGCGGTCTCTCGCGGGCCAACGGGTCTGCCTCGCTTCAGGCAGGGCAACGGACAACGGGTAGACCCGGCTTCGGGTCCGGCGTCCCGCCGCGGAGGCCGCCGCCGAGTCGAGGCAGCCGCTCGCGGGGCAAGGGGACTGCCTCGCTCCGGACAGGGATGCGGACACCGGTTGGACTTGGCTCCAAGGCCGGCGTGCCGCCGGGAAAAACGTTGCGGAGTCGAGGCGGCCGCTCGCGGAGGCAATGGGTCTGCCTCGCTCCGGGCAGGGGGGTGGACACCGGGTCGACACGGCTTCGGGGCCGGCGTGCCGCCGGGGAAAACGCCGCGGAGTTGAGGCGGGCGCTGGCGGGGGACTCGTGTCTGCCTCGCTCAGGGCAACGCAACGGACACCGTGTGGACACGGCTCCCGGGCAGGCGTAGCGCCGCGAAAGGCGCCGCCAAGTCGAGGCGGCCACTCGCGGGAGCAAGGGGTCTGCCTCGCTCCGGCCAGGGCTGCCGACACCGGGTGGACCAAACTCCAAGGTCTGCCTGCCGACGGGGAAAGCGCCGCGGAGTCAAGGCGGCCGCTCACGGGTGCAACGGATCTGCCTCGCTCCCAGCAGGGCGGCAGACACCGGGTGGACCCAGCTCCGGGGTTGGCGTGCTGCCGCGGAGGGCGCTGCCGTGTTGAGGCGGCCGATCGCGGGGGCAACGGGTTAGCCTCGCTCCAGGCATGGCGGCGGACACTGGGTGGACCCGGCTCCAGGGACGGAGAGCCACCGCAAGGGGCATTGCCATGCCGAGGCCGCCGCTTGCAAAGGCAACGGGTCTGACTCGCTCCGGGCAGGGCGGGGGACACCGGGTGGAACTTGGTCCGGGGCCGGCGTGCCGCCGCAAAGGGCGTCACGGAGTCGAGGCAGTGGCTGGCGGGGGGAAAGGGTTCTGCCTCGCTCCGGGCCGGGCGGTGGACACCGGGTGGATCCGCCTCCAGGGCCGGCGTGCCGCCGCGGAGGGCACCATCGAGTCGAGGCGGCCGCTCGCGGGGGCAAGGGGTCTGCTTCGCTCCAGGCAGGGAAGCGGACAGCAGGTCGACCCGGCTCCGGGGCCGACATGCCGCCGGAGAAAGCGCCGCCGAGTCGAGGAGGCCGCTCGCGGGGGCATGTTGTCTGCCTCGCAACGGGCAGGGTTGCGGACACCGGGTGGACCCTAGTTTGAGGCCGGCCTGCCGACGGGGAAAGTGCTGCGGAGTCGAGGCTGTTGCTCGCGGGGTCAAGGGGTCTGCCTCGCTCCGGGCAGGGCGGCGGACAGCGGGTCGACCCGTCTCCGGGTCTGGCGTTCCGCCAGTGAATGCGCCAGGGAGTCGAGGCGGCCGGTCGCGGGGGCAAGGGGTCTGCCTTGCTCGGGGCAGGGCGGCGGACACCGGGTGGACTCGGCTCCGGGGCCAGCGTGCCACCGGGAAAGTGCCGTTGAATCGACGCGGCCGCTCCCGAGGGCAAATGGTCTGCCTCGCTCGGGGCAGGGCGGCGGACACCGGGTGGACCCGGCTCCGAGGCCAGCGTGCCGCCGCGGAGAGCGCAGCCGAGTCGGGGCGGCCGCTCGCGGGGCAAGGGATCTGCCTTGCTCCGGGCAGGGCGGCGGACACCGGGTGGACCCGGCTCCAGGGCCAGCGTGAGGCTGGGAAAAGCGCCGCATGGTCGAGGCGGCAGCTCGCGGGGGCAAGGGGTCTGCCTCGCTCCAGGAATTGCGGCGGACACCGGGTGGACCTGGCTCCGGGGCCGGCGTCCCGCCGGGAAAGTGCCGTGGAGTCGAGGCGGCCGCTCACGGGGGCAACGGATTTGCCTCGCTACAGGCAGGGCGGCGGACACCGGGTCCACCCGGCTCCGGGGCCGGCGTGCCGCCGCGGAGGGCGCCATCGAGTCGAGGCGGCCGCTCGCGGGGGCATAGGGGTCTGCTTCGCTCCGGGCAGGACGGCGGACACCGGGTGGACCCGGATCCGGAGCCGGCGTTCCTCCGCGTAGGACCCCGCCGAGTCGAGGCGGCCGCTCGCGGGGTCAAGGGGTCTGCCTCGCTCCGAGCAGGGCGGCGGACAGCGTGTCGACCCGGATCCGGGGCCGGCATGCCGCCGCGAAGAGCGTTGCCGAGTCGATGCTGCCGCTCGCGGGGGCAAGGGGTCTGCCTCGCTCCGAGCAGGGCGGCGCACACCAGATGGATCCGACTCCGGGGCACGAGTGCCGCCGCGGAGGGCGACGCTGAATCGAGGCGGCCGCTCGCAGGGTCATGGTGTCTGCCTCGCTCCGTGCAGGGCGGCGAACACCGGGTGGTCCCGGCTCCAGGGCCAGCGTGCCGCCGCGGCGAGCGCAGCCGAGTCGGGGCGGCCGCTCGCGAAGGCAAGGGATCTGCCTCGCTCCGGGCAGGGCGGCGGACACCGGGTGGACCTGGTCCGGGGCCGGCGTCCCGCCGGAAAAGTGCCCTGGAGTCGTGGCGGCCGCTCAAGGGGACAACGGATTTGCCTCGCACCGGGCAGGGCGGCAGACACCGGGTCCATCCGGCTCCGGGGCCGGCATGCCGCCACGGAGGACGTTGCCGAATCGAGGCAGTCACACGCGGGGTCAAGGGGTCTGCCTCGCTCCGGGCAGGAGGGCGGACACCGGGTGCAGCCGGCACCGGGATCAGCGTTCTGCCTTGGAGGGCGCCGCGGAATCGAGGCGGCCGCTCGTGGAGGCAAGGGGTCTGCCTCGGTCCAGGCAGGGCGGCGGACACCGGGTGGACCCGGATCCGGGGCCGGCGTGCCGCCGGGGAAAGCGCCGCCGAGTCGAGGCGGCCGCTCGTGGGGGAAACGTGTCTGCCTCGCTCAGGGCAGGGCGGCGGACACTGAGTGAACCCGGCTCCGGAGCCGGCGTGCCGCCGCGAAGGTCTCCGCCGAGTCGAGGCGGCTGCTCGCGGGGGCAGGGGGCCTGCCTCGCTCCGAGCAGGTCGGCGGACACTGTGTGGACCCGGCTCCGGGGCCTCTGTGCCGCCGGGGAAAGCGCCGCGGAGTCGAGGAGGCCGCTCGCGGGGGCAAGGGGTCTGCCTCGCTCGGGGCAGGGCGGCGGACACCGGGTCCGCCCGGCTCCGAGGCCAGCGTGCCGCCGCGGAGAGCGCAGCCGAGTCGGGGCGGCCGCTCGCGGGGCAAGGGATCTGCCTTGCTCCGGGCAGGGCGGCGGACACCGGGTGGGCCCGGCTCCAGGGCCAGCGTGAGGCTGGGAAAAGCGCCGCATGGTCGAGGCGGCCGCACGCGGGGGCAAGGGGTCTGCTTCCCTCCGGGCAGGACGGCGGACACCGTGTGGACCCGGATCCGGAGCCTGCGTTCCTCCCCGTAGGACCCCGCCGAGTCGAGGCGGCCGCTCGCGGGGGCAACGGGTCTGCCTCACTCCGGGCAGGGCGGCGGACACCGGGTGGACCCGGCTCCGGTGTCGGCGTCCCGCCGGGAAAGTGCCGTGGAGTCGTGGCGGCCGCTCACGGGGGCAACGGATTTGCCTCGCTACAGGCAGGGCGGCGGACACCGGGTCCGCCCGGCTCCGAGGCCGGCGTGCCGCCGCGGAGGACGCCGCCGAATCGAGGCAGGCACTCGCGGGGGGAAGGGGTTTGCCTCGCTCCGGGCAGGACGGCGGACACCAAGTGCAGCCGGCACCGGGATCGACGTTCCGCCTTGGAGGGCGCCGCGGAGTTGAGGCGGCCGCTCGCGGGGGCAAGGGGTCTGCCTCGCTCCAGGAATTGCGGCGGACACTGGGTCCGCCCGGCTCCAAGGCCGGCGTGCGGCCAGGGAAGACGCCGCGGAGTCGAGGCTGCCGCTCGCGGGGGCAACGGGTCTGCATCGATCAGGGCAGGGCGGCAGACACCGGGTGGAACCGCCTCCGGGGCCGGTGTACTGCCTGGGAAAGCGCCGCGGACTCGAGGCGGCGGCTCGCGGGGCAAGGGGTTCGCCTCGCTCGGGGCAGGGCGGCGGAAACCGGGTGGACCCGGCTCCGGGGTCGGCGTTCCGCCTCGGAGTGTGGCGCGAAGTCATGGCGGCTACTCGCGGGGGAACGGGTCTGCCTCGCTCAGGGCAGGGCGGCGGACACCGAGTGGACCCGGCTCCTAGGCCGGCGTGCCGCCGGGGAATGCGCCGCGGAGTCGAGGCAGCCGCTCGCGGGGGAAACGGATCTGCCTGGCTCGGAGCAGGGCGGCGGACACCGGGTGAAATTGGCTGCGGGGCCGGCGTGCCGCTGCGAAGTGCGCCGCCGAGTCGAGGCGTCTGCTTGCGGGGGCTAGGGGTCTGCCTCGCTCCGAGCAGGGCGGCGGACACCGGTTGGACCCGGCCCTGGGGCCGGCGTGCCGCCGCGTCGGTCGCCGTCAACTCGAGGCGGCCGCTCGCGGGTGCAAGGGGTCTGCCTCGCTCCGGGCAGGGTGGCGGACACAGGGTAGTTCCGCCTCCGGGGCCGGCTTGCCGCCGCGGAGCACGCCGCTGAGTCGAGGCGGCCGCTCGCGGGGGCCAGAAGTCTGCCTCGCTCCAGGCAGGGCGGCGGACACCGGGTGAACGCGGCTCCGGGGCCGGCGTGCCGCCGCGGAGGGCGCCGCCGACCCGAGGCGGCCGCTTGCTGGGGCAATGGAACTGCCTAGCTCCGGACAGGGCGGCGGACACCGAGTGGACCTGGCTCCGGGGCCAGCGTGCCGCCGCGGAGGGCGCCGCCGAGTCGAGGCGGCTGTTGGCGGGGGAAACGGGCCTGCCTAGCTCCGAGCAGGGCGGCGGACACCGAGTGGACCTGGCTCCGGGGCCGGCGTGCTGCCG
Organism: Erithacus rubecula; assembly: GCF_903797595.1. NCBI lineage: Eukaryota > Metazoa > Chordata > Aves > Passeriformes > Muscicapidae > Erithacus > Erithacus rubecula. The sequence continues at coordinate 2,742 of NW_027635780.1, read as the reverse complement.
CATCGGGCGCCGCCGAGTGGAGGCGGCCTCTCGCGGGTGCAACGGGTCTGCCTCGCTCCAGGCAGGGCGGCGGACACCGGGTGGACCCGGCTCCAGGACAACAGGTCTACCTCGTACTTATTGCGGCGGACACCAGATCTTCCCGGATCCGGGACAACAGGTCTACCTTGCACTTAGTCTCATTGCTGCAGACACCGGGTGGACCCGGCTCCGGGGTCGGCGTTCCGCCTCGGAGGGTGCCGCGGAGTCGAGGCGGCCGCTCGCGGGGGCCAGAAGTCTGCCTCGCTTCGGGCAGGGCTGCGGACACATGTTGGACCCAACTCCGGGGCCGGCGTGCCACCGGGGAAAATGCCGCGGAGTCGAGGCAGCCGCTCGTGGGGGAAACGTGTCTGCCTCGCTCAGGGCAGGGCGGCGGACTCTGGGTGGACCCGGCTCCGGAGCAATCGTGCCGCCGCGAAGGGCTCCGCCGAGTCGAGGCGGCTGCTCGCGGGGGCAAGGGGCCTGCCTCGCTCCGATCAGGGCGGCGGACACCGGGTCGACCCGAGTCCGAGGCCGGCGTGCCGCTGCGAATGACGCCGTCGGATCAAGGCAGCCGCTCGCGGGGGCAACGGGTCTGCCTCGCTCCGGGCAAGGCGGAGGACACCGGGTGGACCCTGCTCCGAGGTCAGCGTTGAGCCTCGCAGGGTGCCGCGGAGTCGAGGCGGCCGCTCGCGGGGGCCAAGGATCTGCCTCGCTCCGGGCAGGGCTGCGGTCACCTGTTGGACCTGGCTCCGGGGCCGGCGTGCCGCCGGGGAAAGTGCCCCGTAGTCGAGACGGGCGCTGGCGGGGGACACGTGTCTGCCTCGCTCAGGGCGGGGCAACGGACACCGGGTGGACACAGCTCTGGGGCCGGCGTAGCACCGCGAAGGGTGCCGCCGAGTGGAGGCGGCCGCTCGCGGGGGCCAGAAGTCTGCCTCGCTTCGGGCAGGGCTGCGGACACATGTTGGACCCAACTCCGGGGCCGGCGTGCCGCCGGGGAAAACGCCGCAGAGTCGAGGCAGCCGCTCGTGGGGGAAACGTGTCTGCCTCGCTCAGGGCAGGGCGGCGGACACTGAGTGAACCCGGCTCCGGAGCCGGCGTGCCGCCGCGCAGGTCTCCGCCGAGACGAGGCGGCTGCTCGCGGGGGCAACGGGTCTGCCTCTCTGCGGGCAGGGCGGCGGACACAGGGTCGACCCGGCTCCGGGGGCCTCTGTGCCGCCGGGGAAAGCGCCGCGGAGTCGAGGAGGCCGCTCGCGGGGGCAAGGGGTCTGCCTCGCTCGGGGCAGGGCGGCGGACACCGGGTGGACCCGGCTCCAGGACAACAGGTCTACCTCGTACTTATTGCGGCGGACACCAGATATTCCCGGATCCGGGACAACAGGTCTACCTGGCACTTAGTCTCATTGCTGCAGACACCGGGTGGACCCGGCTCCGGGGTTGGCGTTCCGCCTCGGAGAATGCCGCGGAGTCGAGGGGGCCGCTCGCGGGGGCCAGAAGTCTGCCTCGCTTCGGGCAGGGCTGCGGACACATGTTGGACCCAACTCCGGGGCCGGCGTGCCGCCGGGGAAGACGCCGCGGAGTCGAGCCAGCCGCTCGTGGGGGAAACGTGTCTGCCTCGCTCAGGGCAGGGCGGCGGACACTGAGTGAACCCGGCTCCGGAGCCGGCGTGCCGCCGCGAAGGTCTCCGCCGAGTCGAGGCGGCTGCTCGCGGGGGCAGGGGGCCTGCCTCGCTCCGAGCAGGGCGGCGGACACTGTGTGGACCCGGCTCCGGGGCCTCTGTGCCGCCGGGGAAAGCGCCGCGGAGTCGAGGCGGCCGCTCGCGGGGGCAAGAGGTCTGCCTCGCTCGGGGCAGGGTGGCGGACACCGGGCGGACCCGGCTTTGGGGCCGCCGGGCTGCCGGAGAAAGCGCCGCCGAGTCGAGGCGGCTGCTTGCGGTGGCATCATGTCTGCCTCGCTCCAAGTGGGGCGGTGAACACCGGGTGGACCCGGCTCCAGGGCCGGCGTGCCGCCGCGGATCACGCTACAGAGTCAAGGCAGCCGCTCGCGGGGACAACGAGTCTGCCTCTCTCCACGCAGGTCGGCAGAAACCGGGTGGACCCGGATCCGGGGCCGGCGTGCAGCCGGGGAAAGCGCCGCAGAGTCAAGGCGGGCGCTGGCAGGGGCAACGTGTCTGCCTCGCTCAGGGCAGTGCGGCAAACACAGGGTGGACCCAACTCCGGGGCCGGCGTGCCGCCGGGGGGGCGCCGCCGAGTCGAGGCGGCCGCTCGCGAGGGCAAGGGGTCTGCCTCGCTCCAGGCAGGGCGACGGACATCCATTGACCTGGCTCTGGGGCCGGCGTGCCGCCGGGGATAGCCGCCGCGGAGTCGAGGCGGCCGCTCGCAAGGGAAACGGGTCTGCCTCGCTCAGGGCAGGGCGGCGGACACCCATTGGACCCGGCTCCGGGGACGGCGTGCCACCAGGGAAAGCGCCGCAGAGTCGAGGCAGCCGCTCGCGGGGGAAACGGGTCTGCCTCACTCTTTGCAGGGCGGCGGACACCGGGTCGACCCGGCTCCGGGGCCAGAGTGCCGCCGCGGAGAGCGCCGCCAAGTCGAGGCGGCTGCTCGCGGGGGCAAGGGGCCTGCCTCGCTTCGGGCAAGGCGGCAAAACACCAGGTGGACTTGGCTCCGGGGCCGGCGTGCCGCCGGGGAAAACGCGCGGAGTCGAGGCGGCCGCTCGCAGGGGCAA
>NW_027635781.1:0-64125 GCF_903797595.1 Erithacus rubecula | reverse complement strand
TTGGAACTCGGCTTTTCTTGGCAGAGGGCCAGAAATCTCCTCCAAAGTCCTTTTCAACAGCGTGCCTCTTCTGAAGTTCTGTCTTTTGGGGGTCTGTACCTGCCTTTGCAGGCTACAAGGATCCACCAGGGTCTGTGCCAAATGTCTCTGCCTGGGGGGGTCTCCTCCATCTCGGTGCGTCTTCTTGAGCTTGCCCTTCTGGGGGTCCGCACCCACCTTTGTGGGCTGTGGTGCATCCAGAGACATCAGATGTCACTGCCCAGCCAGGGGGATGCCAGATGTCAATGCTCAGCCAGGGACGCCAGGTTTCCCAGTCTGGGGTTCCTCCTCTGCCCCGAGATCACCCCAGAGGGACACGAAGGTGGTTCAAAACCTGGTTTTCCCCGAAGCCGCCGGAGAGAGACTGCCGGAGACGGTTTTCTCTTTTTCCAAGGACAGTTTATTGTTTCTTATCTCTGGGACATTTTGCCTGGCCAGCAGCGGTCTGCTCAGCCTGGCATCCATGGTGGAATCTGCCTGGTCAAGGCAGGGCTGATCTTATATAGTTAGTACTACGTATTACATGTTTACAAAATTTTACCAATACAATACAATTTTATTAAATGGTCCAGCCCTGACCCCAACCAATCCAAGAGGCCAACGTGTCACCCAACATGGATGACATGGAGAAGAAGGAGGAAAAGGTGTCCACCCCCCAAATTCTCCATCTTGGCCATGTGTCCCTTATCATAAACATTCAAGAAAACCTATTTATCTACGTTCTAACATTCTAATTTACACTCTACTCATCATTATTTTCTGTGTCTCTTCTCTCAATGTGGGCAGATTCTCCCAAGGAGCCAAATCCAGCCCCTGCAGCTCCTGGGCAGCACTCAGGGGTCTCTGAGGGGTCTGCCAGGGGGGTTTTTGCACCCCCAAAGGAGCCAGGAAAAAACCCTGGACTCCCACATCACTGGGATGAGAGGCCCTTCTGCTGCCGTGACTGCGGGAAGGGATTCAAGAAAAACTCCAACCTCATCAGGCACCGGCTCATCCACACTGGTGAGAGACCATATGAGTGTCCCGAGTGTGGGAAGAGCTTCTTCCAGAAGATTTACCTTGACCCAACACCAACGGAGTCTCCACTGAGAGAAGCCCTGATGGTGCCCTGAGTGCAGGAAAAGCTTCGTGCTGGCTCCCTGTGGCCTGGATTTTCTTTGCATTTCTCTTTGTCCTTCCCAGACATCCAGTACTGGGGTAAGAATGAAGACATTGAACTAAGACATGCCTGCAGACACAGGGGATCTTCCAGAGGATATGGGGGACCCTGTGTTCCAGGGACTTCAAGTTTCCTTGGGGGTTGCTCAGGGCTTTGGGCACCCCAGGCCCAGCGGCTCTGGCTGCACTGGGAGATGCTGACGGAGGTTCTGGGGCAGCTGATCAAGGACCCCCTGCCCTGACACCCTCCCCGTTTCCCCCTGACCCGGCTCTCACTGTCCCCTGTCCAGGATCCTCCTCTCCCCACTGTCACTGCCCTTGCCCCAGCCCATTCCCATCTGACACCACTCCTGCCCCTGTCCCAATTCAGATCCCATTCCTGGTATCATTCCCTGTCCTGTATTCTCTGCCTGGTTACCGTTCACATATTCCCTGTCCTGTTCCTCTTCTAGTATTCCTGATCCCAGTCCCATTCCCATATTTCCATTTCTATATTTCCAGTCCCCTTCCCATATTCCCATTCCCAGTCCTTCTGCCCTATCTCCATGTCTGTTCCCTGTCCCATATTCTAAATCTCCATCCCATATTTTCTCCGCAATTTCTATTTCCATATTCCCTGTTGTGTTCCCATATTACCATTCCCTGTTCCCGTTTTCATTTGCATTCCAATGTCCCTTTCCCAGTCTCCACTCTCTGTCCTTGTCCCCATTCCTGGTTGCTGGAGAGTGGAACAGAGAAGCCTCTCTAACTCCCTCCAAGAGAGAACAGTATGCAAGGATTGAATTTAAAATATTTTGAGAAGTTAAAATACAAGAAACCACACAGACATTAAATAGAGGTCTAAGTATTAGTATACGAAATTGCAAATATTAAGTAGCAAAAATATGAAATAGAAGTTTAAATCTTAGTGTGAAGTACATAGAAATATGTTTTAAATACCATAAAAAGTAAAAGCTGTGGAATCTCCTATAAAATAGTGGCTGCATTGAGACATTAAAAACTTAGTTCTAGACAAAATAAAATGACAGTAGGAATATTTTATATATTCTTCACATAGAACAGATAGGCCTTATGCACAAGTTATATGTAGAGTTTAGTATTACGGAATTCAAATAGGTTTAGGAGAAATTCGTCAAGTTCACGGTTTTGGCTCATTGGGTAATTTGTCAATAAAAATCTGTGTATTGAAGCCAGAGCTCTCTCTCTCACTCCTCTCTCTTTGCTCTGTCCTCCTCCTCCACCACCATCATCACCACTACCAGCACATGAGAGAAGTAGAAGATGAAGAAGAAAAGAACAGAAGAAGAAAGGCCAGGGAGCATCTGCCTCTGGAGACTCTGCACCAGCTGCAGCTTCAACCTCTTCTCTGCCGCCATCTTGTGTGTGGCTGCCTCAGCCCCGGCCACAATTTTGTGCCTCCACCACGTCCAACTCTGAAGGGAATGGGTTGCTCTTTTGCCAGCAGTCAGGGTCAGCACCAAGGCACCCACACCCATTTACAGATTGTCATTTACTGAAGTGAATGCAGCAAAGAAATACAAAAGGATAACCTGTGCAATGCACTGCATTATTACTACAAAAATGGCCTGTAGGGACTAAGAAAGATACAACACCAATTACCTAAATACTTGGCCATTGTCCAGACACATCACCTGGGGAGCCCCTGTCACAGCAAAGGATTGGAGAGGCACTCCCAGAAAATGGAAATTCCTTTGTAATTTGCCAACCCAGAGGCAAAGCCATCAACTTTGCTGTGAGAGGGCCCAGATTTTACACCCTTGAATAAACAAGTCACCATAACTTCTAGTGTGGGAACATCTGGTTTCATTCTCCTCTAATCCAGGGCTCAGGGAGATACTAAGAGAGTTTACTTTCACCATATAACTTCAAACACAACCAGATAGAGATATCTAGTTCTGTGGACTTGTCCAGTTTCTAAATGTAGAAAGGTAAACACCTCTTTCACTAAAAGGAGATTCATACATATACTGGTAATGATCATGCATATTTTGTTAATGAGTGAATATAAATATAATATTTGGTTGGAAGGTTAATCTGGAAGTCAGCTTTGGCTTAGGGCTTGTTGTTGAGGCCTTAGTACTTCCCTGGAATTGTCCTTTCCCAGGCAGTGATCCTGTCCCCTCAGCTGCAATGGAATCCTCAGCTGTTCCCACAGGGATTGCTCAGGCTCTGCTTGTGCTGAGTTCCTTGTGAGTGGAGTCATCAGTATCTTGGACAAGCAGATTCTCTATCACAGTGTCCAAAAGTTTTCCCTGGGATCCACCAGGGTAAGAGGAAAGCTCTCTGAAGCTGTGACATGGGAATTGTCCTGCTGGGTGGCCGTGGCTGTGAGTCTGAAGCACAGCAGCTCTCTGGCCATGTGGTGCTGCTGGCAGAGCTGGCTGCTGCCCACTCAAGGCTCAGGCAGGCACTGAGCTGCCTTGCTGCGCTGCCAAAACCATCTCAGTGCTTGGGGGCACCTCCCGCCCCTGGTCCCAGTGGGTCCCGTGGCAGTGTCAGAGCAGTGGCTCGTCGGGGTCGGTGCTGCCCCTGCTCTCCACTCGCCCTGGCCCCGGCAGTGCTGGCCCCGCTGCCATGCACACACAGGGAATGGGAACTGCTGCCTGATGCTTTTGGAGCTGTGCCACTCCTGCTGCTGCTGCTGCTGAAGACACCTTGAATGGACTAGTGGGACTGTGGGCTGTATTGGCCTGTGATAGCAAGGTCATGAAGGCAGAGGTGCAGATGGTCCTGTCAGTCCTATATCTGTCTGTTTCTGGAACCCAAAGAATCCCTCTTGATCCTGTGAGGCACTGAGTTTGCAAAGTAATTGTTCCTTTGTTGTTGTTATTTTCCCTTTGGGCAACATCCATATTTGAAGCCAGCTGAGCCTCTCTCCAGACTGGCATCTCTGATCCCTGCAGTGAATCCATGGAGGCAGTTCAAGAGGTGGTGATGATCATTGCAGGATGACACTCTAGTTCAAGTTCTGAGTGGGTCTCAGAATAAAAACTGTATCAAACCTCAACTCCATTGGGAGGTTCCCTTCCTTGTAATCCTGTGAATAAATGCTATGTTGCCTTTGAGCATTTTTTTTCAAATGGAAAGTTCCATTAATAGTGGTTTTGGTATGATTAGGAATGGGGAAGTATCCCCTTCTGATGCCCAAATAGTTTTTGCTATTTTTTCCCTTCATATGTATTCATAGATTTGTACACTACTGTTGTATGGTTACATAGTTCCGGGGTAACTTCAGTACTTTTCCTCTCCTGATAGGCAGAAGGACAAAACACATCCCAAAGGCTCCTATCCTATGTTAGCTCCTCTGTGAACCAGAGTTAAAACATGTTCTCAAGGTACTTTCTCATAAAGTAGGTATAGCCTGTACAGCTAGTACAGCTAGTAGCAAGAGGGGCTCCAGAAGAGGTGGAAAGAAATAGAGGAAATTTCCTCATTATTGTGCTTCTCCTTGGGAATTCTTGTCAATCATGCTAATTTTCCAGACTTATAAAAGCACTTTCACCCTATGTGGGGTTGTCATCTTTCCATATCTGCCCCTGGAGTTTTCCAGTTAGAGGCCAGAATTTATATTAGTTCCTCTATTAATATTGACTCCAAAGTGTGTTCTTTTATGTTTTAATGTTGCTCAATAACAAGATGTCACAGACTGACCAGCCAACAGCAGGATCGACCCACCAGAGGAGTTTCTCCTGCTTTGTGACTCAGGAGAACTTCCCAGGCTATTTTGTGTTTGCTGTAGGGAAGGTTGGGCTGCTTTGCATAAATTCACAGGATCGACCAGTGCTGGGAGGGCTGCACCTTGCTGCCCTAGTGAGAGGTGTTAAGATGCACCTTCCTCTTGGAGGCAGCCAAGTACAGCACTTTTGTGCAGAAACACTTAATTAGCCCTGGTTTGCACAGCTGCAGCAACTGGGGTTGCCGGAGTGCCCCTTCCTGCATTGGAAATGAGCTGAGTCAGTCATGGGACAGGGCAGGGCATGCCCAGGTGTGCCCATTGGGAATTCCATCTGTCCTGGGTGTGTCCATCTGGCTCCTCAGTGACATCCCACCCAGCCTGGAACATGGAACTCCCCGTTTCCAAGGACACGTGGCCATTGTCACCAGCACACGGCAGGACCGGTCAGACCCTTCCGCGGCTGCAGCGAGAGCAGAGGTGTCAGAGCCTTTAGCGAGTGCTGATCCACACTGGTTGGAACTCACACCTGCTGCTCAAGAGGCTGATCCACACCTGAGTAGAGGTAAATATTTACAGTTCTGTGCAGAAAGGGGGGGGTCAGTGATAAATTCACAAAGCCAGCACCAGAAACACCAGAATGTTTCAGTATTTATATGTTTTAGCCAGCAAAGCTATTCACGTTCATTGACTGTAGGTTACGGTATTCTCTTCATAATCAGCATTCTGTCTGCTGTTGGGTACAGATCTTCTTTTTTCTCATCCTAATTACTCTGCATGCTCAGTCTCTCTTTTCTTAGAAATTTCTTGAGTGGGTGGCCATGGTCTGCCCCTGCTGGAATGACATTTTACCCAACAGAGCTGATTCAACACAGTTGCTGCATTGGCTTTATTCATTAGGGTCTTGTCTTAAGGGTTCTGCCAAATGTCTTTGTGTAATTCCGAATTCTTTGTGTCCACCATTCAAGGTGCACTCACCTTCCCAAACCTTGCTAACCTCCCCTAGGTCTGAGGCCACTGAAGCCTATCAAGCCCCACACATGAATAAGGCAATTCAGCCAACAAGTAACCTGCCTTTCCAAGGCCAGGCCATCACTTGGAGCTTGTTGGCTGCTTCTTGTTTCATGGAGAAAATGTCTGTTTCTGTTAATGAGCCTTGAAAACCAGAAAGGCCAAACAACAAAGAACACATATTTTCCTAGCACATATTGCCCAAGTTGCAGATGTTGCTGCGGGATCAGTGTGTGTGTGGCAGCGGATCAGCCGAGGCAGGGCGGGATGGCGGAGCTGCGGGGCTGGGCACGATCCACTGTGCTCCGCAGGGCCCAGCCCGCACTGCATCCCGCAGAGCCCCCACGGCTGCTGCCATGCCCCTCAGGGGGACCCAGAGGGGCAGCACCAGCAGCTGAGGGGCTGTGCCGGGCTCTGGGGTCGGCTCTGGGTCAGGGCTTGGCCATGGTGCTGGTGCCAGGTGCTGCTGACCCTGCGGGACCAGCTGGGCAGGGCTGGGCCCCACTGGTGCCCCACGGCCCCTTTGGGGCAGCCCCGGGGGAAGCGACTCCCAGGGATGACACTGAGGAGCTGCCAGTGCAAGGGGGAGATTCCCCCTGCTCTGACACCACTCAATTCATGCTCTGGGAATGGCTCTTGCTCAAAATGAATGCACTCCTCATTGTTCCATATTTAGACCAGGGTCACCAAGAATGTAAGGATAAATGAAACCCAGGAGCAGCTATTTTTTTAGTATTGGAAGTAGACATTATTTTATTGCCAGCTCTGGTGCATAGGGGAGAGCTCCAGCCACATACATGCCACTTTCTAAGCATTTACACTTACTGATATATTTTTAGTAAACATAGAAATTCCTGTCCATTGGTTCTAAATGATACACACTCCTCATTTACTACTTATTGTTCTCTCTTGTATTGGATGTTGATTTCTCCCTTCTCATGCAAATTAGTCCCTTTTTTTCAGTCTGTTTTTAGTTTTTTCCCCCACAAAAGTTCTTTTAACCTGTGAGGCTGAAATGTCTTTATTAGTTTCTTCTTTATGTTCTGGCCATTCCAATGTGTTCTTGGAGGGCTTAAAGTTTAGATTCAAGGTATCCAGATTTTGAAGCCTTCAGGCTTTGTTTATCGAATGTTATCAGGGTTAGTTTAGAAAAATGAAAAACTTTGGGGATCTAACAATCCAGCTCTGACAATAGATTGCCAAAAGACACCTAGCTACTTGCTTTGTAAGGCAGAAAATTACAATGGTTAAGATGAATAAACTGCTTATGATTAATTAAACAGTTAACTATAAAGTGAATTAAATTCAGTAACCAGGAGAAACTGGACACTAAACAAGCAATGAAAAGCTGCACAATAATCCAAGTTGATGTGTTTGGCACCTTACGTGATTTGTTCCCATTATTTTATAAATGCACGGATCATCTTAGAGCAAACTCATTCATGAAGCTGACATAAAAGGATGCAAAGTTCAGGTGACTCCCAGTTCCCCTTCATGCCCAGTCCCTGTCCTAAGCTCTGCCACTGCTGATGACTGAAACAGAAACATTAGTGGAATTGTGCTGAGGCAGCACTTCGTGCAAATGACACTCTCACAAGCACAAGTCACAAGTGGCATTCTCACAAGCAAAAAATTGAGGGATTTCTAGAAGACTGTTGAATATTTCTTTTGTGATCTTTGCAAGTGAATACTTCAATTGCATTAAAAGTTCAGGCAAATTTCAGATGAATACCTTTTTAGCTTCCCTGCCAGCCAATTTTGTTTTCAGAATGAAGCAGTTAGACGGCAGTAGGTTGTTTTTGTTAAAAAGTATGCTTATGCCAGTAGACATTGTAGCGATGTTTGAGCTCCAAGGTGGCACATTCTAGACTAAATAATGAGTTCAGGGCACAATCCAAATTTTGTTACATCTGAGTAACCTGAGGTAAACTGTTTCCATTTCACACCTATGCAAACAATCGCATCTAGAGCTGAGGAAAACACAAAGGGTTTAGGTGCCTGTTCGAGTCAAAATTCAGCTTTTACAGTTGAAATTCTTCTTGGAGCTCATTCCAGCATGTGCTTCCTTAGTACCAGATAAATCCCAGCCTGGACTGCTGCCCAAACCTTGTGATCTTTTTGGGACCCACTCTCACCTGGTTTGTCAGCTGAGCTCTGGCCAATTCAGTTGTACTCAGGCATTGGATTTCAAGGAAAGCCCTTGCCTATAAATTCCAGCAATTGGGAAAGGATGGCTTTCTCCTTGAACTCTTGGCTGCATTGGAGGCTCAGTGATGGGCACTCACTGAAAGTGCAGCTCTTGCTCTGCCTTAGCTTAGTGCAGAGCATTTTAAGGGGACAGTGTTGTGTCTTTTTGGAGAGACAAAATTAAAACCACAAATTTCTCATTAGGGATGTGCTGTTTCACATGTGAATGATGATTTCTGTGATTCTTGGTGAGAGTTTGCATAGATCCTAAGGGAATACTTCACATTGAGCAATTGGTATTGAAGAGTGGCAGTAGACAATTGTGGAACTAGAGCTGGCAAATTTTGCTTTAGCCTGGCACAGAGGAACTCAGGTGAGACAGGTCTGGTTGCTGGTAGGGTAGAGGGTGCCCTTGCAACCTGCTCCATGTAGTGCCAGTAAGGGATTGGGCTTTGTTACAGAATCAGAGAATATTCTGACCTCACAGTGATCCACAAGGATATGCAAGTTCAACTCTGTCTCAAAGAATTCCATCATAATTTTAAATCAACTTGCTTGCATTCTCCCAAATTCCCCTTATGACATTCCTTTTTCTGTTTTCGTTTCCTTTGGGAAAACAAGTAGACATCATAAGAGCCCAACCAAACATTTCACATTGTGCACCTGAGAAGAAGGAAACAGCCATGAAGCCAGCAGAGAGTGAAGAGAGTCCTTGCACTGCTGTTTATCGCCGACCCTACAGGGACAGGGTGATTCATTCTGAGGACGTACAAGAAGCCAGAGTTACTTGCCCGCTTGCAGAGAGATGGAGTCATGCAAAAGGACAAGGGAACCCTTGGCAAGATCCTCCAGCAGGTGAGATTGTGCAGTTTGGCTCCAGCAATTTTCTTCTGCCACGTTGTTCTTTTATCCTTAATTTTTACTTGTTCCTCCACTGTTTAAATAAGAAACTTTCCTTTTAAAATATTTCCAGTTCAACATGGCTGTTGTTGAATTATGCAAACATTCATAGATCATCAGAATATTTCCTGTTTTGCTATGAGCAACGTCCGGGGGGATAATTCAGATGGACACAGTTTTGGATGCACAGAGTTGCTTCTTAAATGGATTCACATACTTGCTTCCCATTCCAACACAATCTTAGTTCTGGTTTTAAGACATGAATTCTTGATTCTGGGTATTTTTGTTACTGTGCATTTTTTATAATGAGAGACAGACATCAACAGAGACCACCAGTGCAATATCAGTGTTAATTATGTTTTCAAAGAAAGAAAAAGGGCAGATTTTGAGAGATGATGGTGGTGTGTTGATGAGTCATTTAATGTGCTATAGCAGTCAAATTGATGGAGATTTTCCTGTCTCCATCTCAGCAGGAACTCTCAGCAGTGTCAGGTGATGAAGTCTAAACCAGCACACTTCGTATCAGTGGTCTTGAGGTTTTACTACCTCATTTTACCTTTTTGAGTAGATTTTGTATTTGTCTTGAGAAAGATATGAACCTCATTTACTGTCAAAGGAATAGAACAAGACAAGAGCATGACTTTCTTATAGAAGGACTCTGCAGGAATGAACCCTGGCTCTGCCACATGAAGAGGGAGGGACACTGGGCCTGACCAGTTCTGCTTACACATTGTGCCACTAAATGTTGTTTTGAAAGGAACACTTATGAAATATGAATACTCACTTGTTTCCAATCAGTGATACTTTGATTCAGCTTAAAACTCATGTGATAGAGGAATACATCATCTCTGTGTCAAAGGATATTGTTCAGTTCCAGTTGGGTGAACACAAAGAGGTGTTCAGAACTAGTTGGATTTCTGTAGTTTGCATTTAGCAACCATAATAAAGGTATGTTTTTTGAAATGTCTACCTGTAGGTAGCCAACCTGAATCTAAAGGATAATTCCTTCAGTCTGAAGGAGCATCTGTTTCAGACCCTTCAGACTGATTGGCCTGGCTACACTGAAATGGATAGGGAGAAGTTGAAGGTGATACTTGCTAGGTAAGTTCAGTCTTTACAGGAAGGAGAAGAGACTCTTCAGAACAAACACCCTGGGAGATGAAGCCTCACTTGTTAGAATATGCTGAGTCAGCAGCAACCCATCAGGGTCCTGCAGTCCAACTCCCTGGCCCTGCACAGGACACCACAAGAATCACACCCTGTGCCCAAGACTGTTGTCCAAATGCTTCTTGAGTTCCTGCTACAGTGACCAGGGGCCACGAGAGCCTGTTCCAGAGCTTGGGCGCTCTCTGGGGCAAGAATGTTTTCCTGATATCCAGCCTAAAGCTCCCTCAAATCAGCTTCATGCTGTTTTCTTGGCTCCTGACACTGAATGTCTGTATAACCTGAAACAAAAGAACTATGACTGTTGATATTGAGGCCTTGGAACATGAAATGTTTCACCACCCTCACAGAAAATCAACTCCATCTCAGAACCCCACCAGCACCAGGCAAGCACCATCTCCAGGACCTTCTGAGACACATGCTCCAGCAAGACCTGCTCAGGTATTTGCTGCATTTTTAACATTCTCTATTGTGTATTAAGGTTTGGCCCTCTGCTGATGGTGTAAAAGCTGTGATGTGACCAGGCCAAAGCATGTTGTGCCTCAGGCACTCTGACTGCTTTGGCAGGAAGGTTGTGATCAGAAGAGAGGATCCTGCAGGGGTGCAGCAGCATTGTCCTGAGCCAACTTTCTGCTCTGCCAGGAGACTTGAGCTCAATCCCCACTCTCAACTCATTCCCTGCAGAAGGGCTCAAAGGGCTGGCTCTGCATGCATGACAAAAGTGGGTCAAAAGACTACTGTACATAAGAGGCTGCTGTACATAAAAGGATGGGGCAGATGGGACCCTCTGGCTTCCTTTTCCCTCTTTCTTGCTTTCATTCTCATTGTTTAATCCAGATCTACACTATCCATGTGACAGGACCAGCACAGGATCTAGAGAAGTGTGATATTCCCTCACTCCCTTCTCTGCCTTAATTTCGCTCCTCCTTTGCCCTGCCTGGGAATAGCATGGCTGTCCTGTTCTACTCAATCCTCAGTCCTGGACTTTGCTGTGGGAGTGAGGAGCTTGTGGCCATGTGTTGTGCCATGTGAGCCAGCACCTTTGAGAAGGTCCTTGGGAGGAGCTGAGAGATGGAAGTGAACTGAAGAAAATGGAAGAGCTCATAAGTCACCACTTGTGAAAGTCTCTTGTGTAAAGTAAAGAATATTTTAGCCATCAGCTTTTGAGTTTAAAGAGTGGAGTAGCTGCTGGAGTGAAGGCAACTGCATCTAAAAGCACAAGATTATCCTGACATGTGACTGATGTATTTTTTCATCATCCTGATGAGAATTCTCAACCAACCAGCACACCCTGTACTCCTGGGTTGTGTCAGTGATGCACTGATCTTGTCTTTAACAGGCAGACAGCTAAAACAGACTCTTCAGTAAATCATGTGTGTGTGTGACAGCAAGAGCTGTGTACAAGCATGAATTGGGAGCTAGAAAAAAACAACTGGACCTCCCCATTTTGGGAAAGCCTTAGACACAGCTGCTGAAGGGAGTGTCTTTATCCCAAAGCCTTTTAGCTACAAACTTGAAGTCTTGATGGGAAAGTAGAAATGACATAGAACATGCACGATCTTTTTATTTAAGGAAAATTTGTTTTGAACCATTGGCACTTCAGAAATGCTGCTTTTTTACAAATGGGAGCAAATCCTGATCCTGATGATACATTAATGAATTAATTAATTTGTTATTGATGCAGAAACGGCCTCTGGCTTCTGACTTCACCAGTCCTGTGCTGAGCAAGAAGAGGCGAATTGGTCACCAGCAGTTCACCAGTCATGTCCAGCCAGCAGCTGGAGGTCTCTCTTCCTCCTGGGTGCTGCCTTCCACAGCCCTTTGTAATCAGAACATGTCTCCAAGGGTTGGCTCCATTTCCCCCTGCACCCATGAGGTGCACCAGAACAACAAGTTCCAGAGTTCTGGAGTCCCAGAGCCTGCCATGGAGCAGATGGAGATCTCCAATTCAATCGGAGAGAAAAATGAATTGGGAAGGCTGAAGCAGTCACATCCTTTGGATTTCGATGAAGGTATTAATATGCTGCTTTTCATAACTCCTCCCTGAAGAACTGTGGTGATTTGGCTATTCAGAGAAGCTCCTACCCAAATTAGGCAACAAGTGAGATCCTTTTCAATTGTACAGATGTTATTAACAGTAAATGGAACCCAGAGAGATAGAAAGGAATAAGAGAAGAGAGGTGGGGTGTAGAGAAGAGAGAAACATTAGGTATGAAATCATCACCACCACATGGATTCTCTGTGGTACAGCCAGTCCATCTTCACCCTTGGTCTTGTCAGTGGTGGGGGTCCCCAAATGGCTCTGGAGGTTCCACCTTTGTACTGCACAAGATTTGAGTACCCACAGGTACAGATGGTCACAGCTGCTCTTAGATCTCGGGCTGGAAGGGATGCAAGTGTCTTTTCCTTACACACAGTCTCTACAGCAAGAAAAAGATTCTTGCTTGAGTCTAAAAACACGTGAGCATTGTTCTTCAGGAGCCACAAAATTCAGAGCAGCTGGTGAAGGAAAAATCTGGACTGTGTTTCAAGTTGGGGCTTAGGCTGCAGCTTTTGTGCTGACTAAGCCATGAGAGCAAATGCACTTTTGGAAATGAAATGCTCACAGCAAAGCTCTTCTTACAGGTTGTATTGAACATACTGTGACTCTCCTGCTGACAAGAGTGCAGAAAATTTTCATCCAAACTTTGTTTCATGGAAACTTTGGGCCTCTGGAATGGACAAGGAAGTGGCCATAAAACATGGCATGAGAAGAACTCCAGCCTTTTTCTCTATTTCTTTTTAGAACCTCCATGTTCATCACTCTCTCTCCCCCTCTGTCTATATCAAGCTGTTGTCTTTTGTGAAACTGCATCTGCTGCTGCATGACTGGAATGGCTGTAGAGATGCCACCTCATGCATTCAAAACAGAAAAGCTGAGCTGGGCTTTACACCATGGTAGTGCATTAGAGAAAAGTGGCCATGCCTTTTTTCTACAGCCCAGAACTGGCCACTGGAGAGAAAGCTCTGTGTGCCCCATTATTGATTTTTGGAGCTTTTTTCAGAGTAATTTACTGTGATAACAAAGCTCTGAAGGACTTTTACAAGACCATCCAGTGGGTATTTTTTGGCTTTTGAAAGATCTCCTGATGAAGAGTGTCAAAAATTCTGCTTTTCTGCAGGAGAAGGAAAACAAACTTCCATTGTCTCCACATGCTCTGCCACAAACACCCAAGCAGACTACTTGAGGTGAGTGAAAGAGCAGTTGAGCCTTGGACTCGCAGTGGGTGCCCTGTGAAGCTCTTCCCAGTTTTGAAAGGATGATGTTGAGAAGGTTTTGCTGGCCCTCCTTGGCTAAGAGCTGAAATGAACACCGAGATGGGTTCAGGCTGGGCTGGCCCTCCCTTCCTGCAGTATTTGCAGTGCAGGAGGGGAGGCAGAACTGTGTGTGTGTGTGGTATGAAACACTGGAAAGGCTGCCAGCTTCTGTCAGAGCAGTGATGTTGGCAAGGGCACCCAGGCCTCCTGCAGCCCTGGGGCTCTGGGGCAGCTGTGCCCTCTGGAGCAGGCACTGCAGGGCCCTGGGTCACATTGGACACAGCCAGGGATGCTCCGTGGGAAGGCTGAGGGCAAGGTGGTCCTGCAGGGGAGCAGCTGAGTGAGGCCTGTGCAAGGACTCTTGCCAGGAAATGTCACTGGGCAGAACCCAGAAGTCCAGGCTATTTCTTCTCTAGTACCTCCCCAGATGTTGAAAGACATTTGTAGATTTCAGAACACACCAGCACAGCAGTCAGGTGCATCTGGCCTGGGATGCATCCCTGGCACAAGCTGCTCTCTGTCCTGGTACTGAATTTCAACTTGTTAATGTTTTAATGCTTGTAGCAATTAATCTCAGGGTGTTTACAAGGATTTTTTCCCATGTGAGGGAGTTTTTGTCATTCAAAAGAAGCTGGTGTTCAGGCCAGAAGGAGCAGAAGCATTGGTGTGTCAGTGTTGGGAAATGGTGTCTGTTATTCTCATTGACACTTCTTCTTGGATTTGTATCACGAGCTTGGTAAACCTCACTCGTTTTTATTTGAATGAGAAGGGAATGAAAAAAATTTTTCACCCATCAGAGGCTTCAGGCATTAATGAGTTATACCCTCGTTAGGAGCTGATGTGGTTTGTGTTTTGTAGTTGCACTTTCAGACTTATACAGAGTTTGTTTTTAATGGCTGCATTACAAGCACCTCTGATCAAGGCTCAGTTTTGTAAATGCTGTCCTCTAGAAGAATCAAATATTATCATGAACTCTGATTTGCTGTTAGACAGGCAGACATCAATGGAGCTCATAAGTTCAACTCTGTGTAACCAGAACCATAAATTCAGTTCCTGCCAAAAATGTATTTCAGATGGGTTCTCAAAAGTAAATGTATATTTAAAAGTTTTTCCCATATAGAAAGATAATATAGCTTAGCTATGTTTATTCTCTTCCTGAAGCTGTGGTCTTTGTTGGTCATTTGATATTTGAAAGAAGTGCCAATATTTTCTAAATCTGCTTCATTTGCTAATGAAGAAAACCTGTATAATATAAACTATTAGTAACTAAGTGTCATAGAAATGTGGCAGATTTCTGGAGTGACCTGACTACATCCTCTTAAAGCAAAGAACTTGCCTGTAGAAACAGTCAGTCCCAGAGCAACTAACTCGAACCTTGGGAGTCTGTGTTTGACATTTGCCACGTGGTTGGTGCAAAACGACACATGTGCTTTATGGAATAGGAACACATTAGAATGTTCTCTTAGAGTTCACTCACAGAAAAATGATCTATATTTTTTTCCTTTAGAAAATACATTGCCATAGTCTCCTTGGAGCAACGCCAGCACTACAAGGATGACTTCAATGCAGAGTATGAGGAATACAGGAATTTACATTTTCAGATTGATAAGATCAACAAAGATTTTACACAGTTTTATGAGCAATGGAAGAGTCTGATTCAAGGCTCTGAAGCCTATAAGGTAAAGAAAGATAAAACTATGAGGAGTGTGTTTCATCCCAGCAATGACTTGGATTCCCTGGAGCTGCTCAGTGAGACAAAGGGAAACTGCAGCACTGGCATATGTGCTCAGACACTGCTTGGGCTGGGTCTGATTTTTGTGAGATCCTGCCCAAAACACCCTGTTTGAGCTGTCTGTGAACAAACAGTAAGGTGAGGTGTGTCCCAAGCAGAGTCTTGGAGCATGTGCTCCTTCTGTTCCCTATTGAGAGGTTTAATTGCAGATCTTGGGGGATGCTGGAGCTGGGGATTGGTTTTTGCAAAGCTCCCAGAAGAGTGGTGGCTCACAGGGAAGAAAATCTCTACAGTCAAACTGAGGGCTCTTTTAGTGTTTTGCATAGGTTTGCATTTTATGGTTGGAATGAAACATTCTTTTTTTTTTTTTTTTTTCTTTTTGAAGATGCTGCTTCATCGAATCCTGACAGAGTATCAGCAGTTACAGCAGGTATGTGTGGCACCAGACCTGCAGGGCCATGGTTACTGCTGAGTGTGGCTCAAGGCTTTTTTAAAGCAAAGGACATCAGATTCTAAACTCTGCAGAAATGTTTGCATGCCCTAATTTTCTTTTGCTTTCTCCTTCACAGGGTAGCCCCAGCTACTCTGAAATGAAGAGCAGGTGCCAGTACCTCCACAAAAAGCTGTCCCATATTCAGAGCCGAATATCTGAATTTGACAAGCAATAAGTGGAGTCCTGGCACCACACATCTGCTTCAGCCATAAAAATAACTGACCTCTGGATTTTTATTTCAAATTTGAGATTAGGCTTTTAGGATTATATAGGTTAATATAGAACTGTAGTTTACATTGGAACTGAGCAGTTGATTATTTGTTGAAAATGTAGGATTAGATGGAAGAAGTATAGGAAGTTTTAAAAGTAGAAAGAAGTTAGTATTGAACTTGAAAAATAAAGAAATTTCACTGTTGATAACTCCTTTGCTCATTTGGACTTGTATGGTATTTAGAGAGGCTTTCATCTGGTCCATTCTTTTCTTCAAGCCTCTTGGTTTATCCTTTGAATTAAAATATTTCAGTACGAGGTGGAAGCCCAGTACCTCTAATATGAAATTGTGCACATTTGAAGAAAGTATTGTGGCAAAATTAAAATTTTTATGATAATAATTATAGGTGTGTTTTTTGAACTTCATATGAATTTAAACAGTTTGCATTAGGCAGAAGAGGCATTATTAAATTTGTGACAATACTCAGGTGTGAAAATACAGAAATCCTTGAATACTTTCACAGCCCACACATCTCCACCAGGTTCTGTAGAATGGCATCAAATAATGCACAGGTATGGAGACAATGGACTGGTGCTGCACTTATTTGTCAGTGGGCAGAGCTGTGGGAAGCAGGAATTCAAGGTGATTTCAGAACAGGATGAAGAAAGGGAAAGACAACTTCCATCTGGAGACAGAGTGGCACTGCTGTGCTGACCCAGGCAGAACAGGGCACAAATTGCAAATTACTAGGAAAACAGAGTTTTGTGGAAGGAAACCATGCTATCTAAGCATTAGTGTTCTTTCCACAGCACATAGAGTTTAGAGCATAAATGTACATCAGATTTAAATATTCCTGCAAAGTGTTAGAAAACATCCTTTATCTATGGTTATTTCCACAAATATACCCCTGAATGAATAAAAAACCTTCACACCTACGTATATCATTAAGCAGGATAATCTGTAGATTCCAACATTAACACTGGCATAATTATCTAGGATACTTCCCAACATTTAAAGATTTTTATTCTCTTTGCTTCTTCAAAACTTACAAAATGTCATGAAATTCTCTTTTTAAACTGCAGACTGCTGTGCACTGAAGCAAGCCATTATTTGCTTATTCATCATCATCTTTTCCCTGTCCGTTAAAGTCACTTAATTGTTCATCCAAACTTGAAACAGTTCATGAGGAATTCTGAAGACAAAATTAATGCACTGATTTCAATTGAATTCATGTCCTGTGCCTCTTCAAGGTTAAAGACTATTTATTTCATGTCAGAATTAAGTCTTGAGAAAATATGAAATATACTGACTAGATGACCATGTTTCAAGGGATCATTGCATTTTCGTGTTATTTGATCAAATTAGTCAAGATTGAAGGGAGAAAGGACTGGTCTATTACAAGAGTGGAAGTAGGTGAAAAAGATGTCGAGGTGTGGTGTAGTTGGAGGCAAAAATTAAGTATGTGGGGAAGTGATTCTATATCAGATGATTTTAACATAACATTACTAAATGCATGATCTTCAAACAAACACATGGGCAACAAGTATAATGACATAAGAAATGCTGGTATTCATTACATTGACGGAAGGAAGGGGAGAAGGAAGGCATGGAGTTTCCAGGAGTATCCAAATCAAGCACTTTATTCAGCATCACTATGGAATTTTCATTAAGGAAAAACACTAAGTGGAGGGCTCATCACCCATTCAATTTTTTACTAACATTCAGTGAAAGAGACTAATCTGAGTGTAAAAGCTTGCATGTTGAAAATATGAGTGTGTTGAGAGATTTTTAAATCTGGCCCAAAGACAATTCACTGTTGAAAATCCAAGTCTAAAACTTTTCAAATTAAATGACCCTGGATGAAGTAGGAAACACAAGTCCTTCCCTTGAACCTTGACTTGCTCCTTCTAGCTCAGTCCTGAAAATAGTTAAAGAAGATCCCTCAGAAATCAAATGAGCAGCAGGGTATATCCCTAAAAGGCAGCTGTAGATCTGAAATAACTTGGGAATCAGAGAGACATCAGTGAGCAACTTCTGAGTCAAACTGTTAGTGAAGAACCTTGTTCCAAGGAAAGGACAGTTTTTCTCAAGGAAGTTGAGCAGCAGGATATCGAGGCTCATGGAGCTAGCAGGGATAAAGCAGACAAAGTGGGACATTTGTAGAAATTAACCCTGTGATTCAGTGATCACAGCAGGATGAAGAACCATTCTATCAGACCCTGGGATTAGTAAGAAATGTAGATGCCTCTGTTTATTATATTAGGCCAAGCTGTTCCTTGTCAGGTGGCAGCAGCTGCTCAGCAGAAGGCACAGCTTTAACTCGAGTTCATCACTCCTGGAGGCAGCCCTAGAAGTGCTGCACACCTCAGCTGGTGCCAGAGCACAGGGACACCCGGACACCCTCTTGAGACCTGTGTGTGCCATGAACTAAAGGCATCTCCCCAGACCCAGCTATCCAATCCAGCACTCAGCACAGATGTCACTGCCAGGGAAGTCTGCATACAGGGAAAAATACAGTCACAAAACCTATTGGGAAATTGATATTATACAAGAAAAATTCAAATTCCGGTACTTTCCTTCATTAAAGAATTTATATACTAGCTCTTCTCCTAAAAATGTAGTTAAACAGTGTACACTTTCCATAGCAGTACAATTCTTCATGCATTCACAGCTGGCAGAGCTCTCATACAACTTGTTTTTTCTCTTAAGTGTAAGGAAGGGCTTCGTTCAAATGAACTGTGCTGCTTCCTCTGAAAGATACAAAATCAGGGAAATAATAGGTGCAAAGTCATAGGTTCTTTAAGGCAGGCAACTCCTATCTAATATAAGGATTGTTTACATTTAGCTTCATATGCACTTAAAATTACAGTCATACAATTTTCTTATGTTTGTGAAAATAATTTTAGTGCTCCCAGAAACTGCACAGTCAAATAAAGCTGAATTGGGATACAAATGTTTTCCTCACCATAAAAATGGCCAAACCAAGAACAGCTACCAATGATACTTTTCCTACGGTGCTGTTTGGCCCAGGTGTGGATAAAACCAGCATCTGCCCTGCTCAGATCATTCTGGCCTGTTGATCCGAGCCTGTCCCAGAGTGTCACAAACAAGGACATGGAAGTTCAGCAGCCCATGCTCAGTGCCGTGTGCTCCTCTCAGGGCTCCAAGAGCTCCTCCAGGGACAGGATAAACCCCTGGCAGTGGGACCAGCTCCTGCTGTGCCAGCCAGGCAGCCTTGGATGGTGCTGGGGCAGCAGCCCATGCAGGGCTCGCTCAGTGTCAGCCCAGGCACTGTGGGCAGTGCTGAACTCTCAGCAAAGCTCTGCTCAGGCTTTGGAGAAGTGCAGGTGATCTGTTGGATTGATCCCTGCAATGCCCAAATTCAGAGTCTGTGGGACAGTCTGGCTGGGTGAGTGATAGTGATGTTCCCATTTGTCCTGTGGCCTTTTTGGGAATGCTGCCAAGGAGCCTGATCTCTCTTCTGGCCACCTGGAGGCATCTGCACATGCCAGGGAACTGTCAGTGGAGCAGGGTTAATCACGGGTTGTAGACTACTGCAAACAGGGTGGTGTCAAAACATCCCTGTGCTAATGCCTGTGCCCCATAGCAAGAGTCCAACATCTGTGAAAAGCTCCTGCACATTCACAGCAGCCTCAGTAACTGTGTTTGTACAAGCATTCCAGAAAAGCGTGTTTGTAATTTCTCAGCCAGTCTGAAAAGTATTCCAAGGGTTTCTGCAAGCAATCGATTGATCAATCAATCAATATTTTTAAGGTTTAAAGAAAATAAATTAGAGTAAGAATTTGAAACAGTTACATTATGACATCTTACATACATCCCAAATGAATGTCTGCATTAGAATTTTTGAGGAGACAAGCTCCTCAAAAACTAGGATAGCTGTATTTTCTTTATAGACAAACACAAGTAACAACACTGTTGCCATTTTGATACAATAAATTGTATTAAAATAATAATAAACCTTAGTAATCGATATTAGTTGACATTAGTAGTAGTTATGCTAAGACTTGGTAGGCCGCATGTAACCAGCAGATGAACTTTATAGCAAATTTTGTAATATAAGCAGTGTAGTTGAGAAATAATTACTTATCTTAAGGAGTGTATCCATTTATCTAGGGAATGTACCTTTTGGCAAAATCTTAAATGTCAGAGAGATTATGGTACCAGGTATCAAAAATGAAGTAAGAATCTGTTAAGATGAAGAAATCATGTAAAGAAACATATAAAAACCCTGTGAATTTTCTGTCAAATGGGGCTCTGTCTTTGGACGCTAGTCCACGGGCTCCCGAGGCCTCAATAAAGCACCGCATAAATTACTTCGGTTGTTTGTGTTTTCTTCGGATCGGGCAACAGTTTTCTGGCGACCGCGGCAGGACTCCGAAGGTGGCTGGGGCGGTTCGCGTTCTGATCCACTCCATGCCGGCACCGAGTGATTCTTGGGGAGTCATCGGTTCGTGCCCGACCCCCGCGCCTGGCGGACGACTGCAAAAGGTAAGCCCGAAGGTGTTTTATTTTCTGTTTCTGGTTTTGGGTGCCTGCTCATAAGACGAGGCGACGATCCTCGCAGGGTTGGGCTAAGACGTCTGGTTGGTCTGGAAAGCCTAGACGCCGGCTGTCAGACGCGGCGAAAGCTGCGCAGGTCCGGCACTTGCCCCTCGCGGCGTCGAGAAGTGGCAAGTTGGATTGGTCTGGTATTTATTCTGGTATTTATTTATTTCTGTTGTGTGAGTGTGAGTATGTGGTATGATTGATTCTGTTAAACTGTTAATATTAATTGTGGTTATTATTGTTCTGTACGTTGCTGCATATTAGTTGTTGCGATCGGTTGCCGAGTTGTTGTACAGTTGTAAGTGAAACCGGTTCAAAATGCCATTTAAAGCATTCAAATTTATGGTTCAGTACTCTAAGGGTATACCCGGAAATACACCGTTAGGATGTCTGTTGAAAAAGTAGAAAAGTAAAGGGTTTGATTATCGTAATCATTAATGGCCAAAATATGAGCGAGAGGGGCCGGCATGGCCAGAAAATGGTACTGTGAATTATGATACCCTGAACTCATTAATGCAGTATTTAAGGGAAAATGAAGAATGGGATGAGATACAGTATTTAGATTTGTTTTATTTGCTGCGCCGCAAGAAGGAGTGGCAGACTGAATGTGGAATAATGGTATTGGAAATGAAAGAACCTGAGTGTGGGGGGGGGTTGTAAAGGAAGATCTAAGTGTGTCCAGTGCTTAGCCTTAACCTCTCGACCAGAGAAAGATTTGTCTTTAATGATATCACCCGATGTGCCTGCTGCTTCGTCCCCTCCTGCTGTCTCACCCCCTCCGGCTGTCTCACCCCTCCCCTCTGTTTCACCCCATTCCTCTCTGTGTCCGCCGTTGCCGGAGAGCAGTGAAGAAGAGAAGGAGGGGGAAGGGGGGGGGGGGAAAGAGGAAGAGGTGGCGGGAATGGCGGTAGTGCCAGGGAATGTTGGGAAAGTTGTTGTGCATTCCCCAGCCCCTTCCCCTGTTTCTCCCCAGGGTCGACGAGGTGCCCCGCTCGCGGCTCGAACTAGATAAGGACGTAAAAAAAAATCATGGGGAACCCCGGCTTATTGCCCCCTTAAGGGAAGCTATGGGACCCCAAGGAGAAAAGGTGCTTGTAAAGGTGCCTTTCTCCCTAGGAAATCTGGTGATTCGGAGGCAATCAGCAGGTGGTTGCCGTGAGAGTCCTGGAGAAGTGGCGCGGGTGGTCAGGGTGATTGTTAGGGCTCGGAGTCCAGATTGAAATGACTTGTAGGTTTTGTTGGATGCCTTAGTGGGTTCCACCGAGGGGGAAATGGTGTTGCGGGCAGTGGGGGAGCGTGCTCGGGAGGTAATCGGGCTGCATTCGGTTGAGAGAGCCGTGGGTGGCTTGGTGCCGAACAATGATCCAGAATGGGATCCAAACAGTGGTGAGAGAAGAAAATCTATCAGGGAATATCAGAAATTGTTAGTGGAAGGAATTAGGACTAGAGCGCCCAAAACGTTAAATTGGTCAAAATTGTATTCAGTCAGACAAAGAAACTACAAATGGGACCAAAACCAGGAAATTACTGACTAGTAGATTTTTCAGAATTACCGAAGGCACGGAACTATAAGTATCTTTTAGTGTATGTAGGCACTTTTCAGGCTAGCCTGAGCCATGCGCCCCGCGCCGCTGCTCGAGCTCCTGCTCTGGGCGCCGCTGCTCTGGGTGCCGCCAGTGAGCGGCTTCCGCCACAGTATCCACTGGAACAGCAGCAACCCCAAGTTCCTGCAAGACGACTATTCCATCCAAGTGGCCATCACTGACTACCTAGACATTTACTGCCCGCACTACAAGGGGGCAGTGCCCACCGGCCAGGCAGAAACCTTCACGCTTTTCATAGTAAACCGGGAAGGTTATCGCGGCTGCTACGAAACCCCTGGCGCCCTCATGCGCTGGAAGTGCAACCGGCCCCGGGCTCCCTTCGGGCCCCTTCGCTTCTCCGAAAAGATCCAGCGTTTTACCCCCTTCCCACTCGGCATCGAGTTCCAGCCCGGAGAGACCTACTACTACATCTCCGTGCCCAGCCCCGAAAGTGCCGGGCGGTGCTTAAAGCTGCGCGTCACCATCTGCTGCCAAGGCACCACGCCAAAGCCGGTAACAAAGGTGCCCAATTCGCAGCCTCGAAAGCGCAAGGAGCCCGAAAATGTGGTGCCTGCCCGGGACACCGTGGTCCCATCGCAGTCCTACAGCCCGTGCCTGGCGTTCTCTTTGGTGGTGTTATTAATTGCTCTTAAATCTTGAACTAATTAATTGGTGCAGGATCTGGGGGCAATTAATAATATTGCCAAGGACATTCACTCAGTGGTTGCCAATCCATATACTTTGTTAACATCTGTGTCAAAAAAAAAAAAAAAAAAAAAAAATTTAAATAGTTTTCTGTTATTAATTTGAAAAATGTTTTCTTCTCCATCCCTCTGGCATTCGAAAGTAGGAAATATTTTGCATTTAAGTAGGAAAATCCTGACACTGGAAGGAAAAGACAGCTCACCTGGTCTCGGCTGCCTCAAGGTTTCAAATAGTCCTACGATATTTGGAAATCAATTAGCAAAGGAATTAGAAGAGTGGAAGACTGCTGAGGTAAGAGAGTCACCATTCTCTTATGTCATTCTCCAGTATGTAGATGATATTTTTCTAGCAGCAGAAGAAAAGGAAACGTGTCTGAAATTGACTATTGCATTGTTAAATATGCTGGGCCAGGGTGGCTACCGGGTGTCAAGGAAAAAGGCACAGCTGATAAAAGCAAGTGTGATTTATCTTGGATGCGAAGTCATGCAAGGACAAAGGAGGCTGGGAGTCAATCGAATAGAAGCAATATGTGCCATACCCCTTCCAAGAAACCATCAAGAGCTTAGGTCCTTTTTAGGAATGGTGGGATGGTGCAGACTGTGGATTTTGAATTTTGGACTCTTAGCTAAGCCCTTGTATGAGGCCCTGAAAGAACCACAATTACACTGGGACCGACAAAGGAAAAAGGCCTTTGAGGACTTAAAACAGGCCTTGAAGGAGGCCCCCGCATTAGGCCTCCCAGATCTAAACAAAGATTTCCAGTTATATGTGAATGAAAGGCAGAAGTTAGCGCTCGGAGTGCTAACTCAGAGACTCAGATCCTGGAAACGCCCGGTAGGGTACTTTTCGAAACAACTGGATCCAGTTAGTGCTGGATGGCCGTCATGCTTGCGGGCAGTTACGGCCACAGTGATCCTCATCCAGGAAGCCAGAAAATTGACTTTGGGAAGAAAATTAAAGGTATTTGTGCCTCACATGGTACTGGCAGTTCTGGAACAAAAGGAGGGTCATTGGCTTTCGTCCAGCAGGATGCTACAATACCAAGCAATCCTGAGAGAACAGGATGATGTGGAATTGAAAATGACTAATCATGTTAACCCAGCAGAATTTCTCCGCAGCGAGCGAGAGAAAGGGAAGTTGGTGCATGATTGCATGGAAGTGATTGAACAAGTACATGCAAGCAGAGTCAATTTAAAGGATACTCCAATGGAAAACCCAGACTGGGAACTGTTTACTGATGAATCCAGTTTTGTGAAAAATGGAACCAGGTATGCAAAGTATGCTGTAACAACAGTAAGAACAGTGGTAAAAGCGAAAGTCTTAACTCCCGGAACCTCAGTCCAACGAGCAGAAATTGTTGCATTAACAAGAGCTTTTGAACTAAGTGCGGAAAAAAAGGTAAACATATGGACTGATTCTGGATATGCTTTTGGAGGTGTACATATTCATGGAGCTCTATGTATTACTCCAAAGACGTATTTTAAATCAGTGGCTGTAATGCATGTTAAAGGACATCAAAAGGAAAATAAAAAATCTACAAAGAAAACCAGATGGCAGATTGGACGGCTCGGGAAGTGGCCAGAAAAGTATGAACTCAAATAGCTTTGGTACCAACTAAGGTGAGCCCAGTAACTCCACATTTATTAGAGAAACCTAAGTACTCCCCAGATGACGAAAAACTGGCATCATTGCTGCTGGCCCAAAAGAATGCAGTTGGATGGTATGTAACCGAAATGGGACAAGTTGTAGTGCCTGCCAGCCTGCCAGAATCATGAAAGCAATTCTGGAAACAGAACATAATAAATGCCATTGAGGAGCAGAAGCCTTAGTAAAATTTAAAAAAAAAAAGAAAAGGTAATTTCTAACCAGATGTTAACATTGGCAAAAGAGTGAATGCTATGTGTCCAACCTGTTTGAAAAAATAACCCAATAGTTAGGAAACAGATCCAGCTAGGGAACTCTGCAGTGGAACCGACCTATGCCACTAAAAAAAAAAATCCAGTGCATGACATTCAACCAAGTGTTTGGGTCCGATATAGAAATTCTCGCACTAGCATTTGGCAGGAGCTAGCAAAAGTTCTTTATTAAGGTAGGAGTTACCTTTGCGTTTCTACTCCCTCAGGTACAACTTAGGTTCCTGCCAAGAATGATACCAGAATGGGAACAAAACTCAAAGATTCGCCAGCTACGGAATAAATTGTTTTTACAAGACGCAGTTTTTGAACTCCAGCAAGTTACTAGTAAACCAATCAACATTGATTGGGATCGTCCGGACATTTCAATAGCCACTGGACTATTAGATAACTGTAAACAATCTATAATTAACAAGATTCTAAATTTACAGATAAGAAAGTGTTGGAACTGCAAAGGGAAAAAGTGTACTGGTAAAGCGTTAGTATTGTTACATTGTGGAAGGTGTCACTCTACAGTTATAAAATCTCAGTGGGGTATGTCACAACCTTTGTGTACTGCTTGCTCTTGGAGAAATCGTGCCCTAACCTGGCAAACAGAACTAAAAACAGCTACAGGAGCCCGCAACACGAGGGAAGCCCTGTTGTTAGTAGAAAACAGGGCCAATTTATATAGAATACATTGTAAGTGAAGAATACAGAACACTGTGAAAAACATAAAAGATTGGGAAAAAAGTAAAATATTGGGATATTGTTGTGAAAAAGATACTATTGAATTAATACGTACTGAGCTTAGGGAAAACCTACCTTCTATAAATTCAAAAATAACCAAAGTCATATTTGGCATTAAAACACTTGATATAGAATAAGCGAGAAAAAACAATATGGCAAGGTTGCACAGTGATACCGTTTTGAACATAAACGAGAAAAAAAATAATAAAACAAACACCACTTCTTTTGTTCAGTATTAGTCTCCGCTACTAGCCCTTTTAGAACTTGTCTAGTAGGAATGCCAGACTTTAATAAAACTGAGTATAAATAAATGACCACAGGCTCTTGTATAGTATTCTTGCAACAAAAATCTTAGCAAAATTAAGTGTTACTCTCCCTTGGGGCCCACAGGGAATAGGCTTATTGGAAAGTAGACAATTAAACTATACAATAAACAAAACGAGTTGTGTTTATTTAGAATTTTACTGGTATAAAATTAATAATACTTTGCACTGGTTAACCCCTAGAAGTTATCCCTTTTAGAACATCTGAATGAGTTTCATCCATAATATAGTACATTCTGTTAATTGCAGTCTTGTTATTAATTATCTAGTTAGTGTATAAGTGTGTTTTGGGAGTTATTGAAAAAAAAAAACAGACACACCAGAAGGGTGATAAAAGCTTTAACAAGAACCAACGAGATGCACCTGTCTCCTCCGAAGACTGAAGTTGCTATCAGGCAAGAAAATCCAGCATCTAAAAGAAATCCAGCATTTAAAAGACTCGATTATAACGAAGAGTTGAGCATCCTTGCAGAAGACTGAAGAATGCTCAAAAGGGGGAAATGTTGCCATTTGATATAATAAATTGTATTAAAGTAATAATAAACCTTAGTAATTGACATTAGTTGACATTAGTAGTAGTTATGCTAAGGCTTGGTAGGCCGCATGTAACCGGCAGATGAACTTTATAGCAAATTTTGTAATGCAAGCAGTATAGTTGTGAAATAATTACTTATCTTAAGGAGTGTATCCATTTATCTAAAGAATGTACCTTTTGGCAGAATCTTAAATGTCAGAGAGATTATGGTACCAGGTATCAAAAATGTGGTAAAAATCTGTTAAGATGAAGAAATCGTGTAAAGAAGCATATAAAAACCCTGTGAATTTTCTGTCAAAGGGGGCTCTGTCTTTGGACGCTAGTCCACAGGCTCCCGAGGCCTCAATAAAGCACCGCATAAACGACTTCGGTTGTTTGTGTTTTCTTCGGATCGGGCAACAGGGTGACAGTGCCCAGTTTTGCTGGGGCTGTGCCAGGAGGCCCCAGTGGTTCAGGACAAGGTGTCTCCTCAGAGCCTTTGGTGGCCCGGACCCTGCTGTGCCCCAGGGCACCAAGACTTGGCTTTTTCTGGGCACTGCCAGCCCTGCTCGAACCCTTGGCCATGTCCAGCACAGCTTGTCCTGTGCTGTCCCACAGCTGCTGCTGTGTCCCTGCAGGCTGCACACTCCCATCTCACTGCCCATGGCTCTGCCTTGCCACTGCCAGCACTGCAATGACCTCTGCCACCCTCACCCTCTGCCTTGGGACACACACACACATGCACTGAGCTCATCCTCCTCCTCCTGGGTGCTTCTCCTGCCACAGCCCTGCCCTGGGAGAGTTCATGCCTCACAGGAGCTCCATTGCTTGTACTAGTGCATTTTATAGCTCTACTCTGCCTGTCTGTCAATTCTGTCTTCAAAGAGCTCTCCAAGGAATAGATTCATTGAATTGTGGAATAACAAAGGTAGGAAGAGCCCCCTGAGCCCCCTTGGCCTGTGTGTGGCTGGGATGGAGTTCCCTTTGCCCAGAGTAGCCCCTGTCCTGCTGTGCTTGGCTCCTGTGGCTGGAGTGGGTTTGGTCCCAGCCCAAGGCTTTGGCTGCTCCTGAGCAGGGCTGGCCTCACATGAGGTGTCTCTCCAACCCCTAAACCAATGGGCTGGGGGTGAGCAAGTGTTCTTGAGGACACAGGGATGGGACAGCTTGGATGGACTGACCCAAGGGATCCTCCAATCCATGGGATATCCCGATCAGCAGGGAAATGAGGGGGATAAGAGGGCCTCTGGATTTTCTGTAATAAATACATTTGTCTTCCAGAGCAACCACTACACATGCTGAATTCTTATCTCTCCATTGCTTGCTCTCTTCATTGCTTCTGCATTTGGCCTCTGCTTTTTAGTCCCCTTAACATTAATCTCTCTTTATGGTGACCCACAACTGTTCACCTTATTTTCTCCTGTTTTCTGAGTAAAGAGGGACAGTGACAGAGACACTCTGTTGTCACTGGATGCCCAGAGGGGTTTAACCATAGCCACCTTGCCCAACTCTGCTCTTATGGGCACACCCAGAAAATGTCAGGGCTCTGTCAGGTGCCCACCCCTGAGCTCTTGCCCTGCTCACTGCCCCAGGGGTGTCCAGGGACATGAGTCCTTCCCTGGCACACACACACACAGTTCATAGCAGAAGGGACAGGGGCTTCCAGGGCTCTGCTGCCACTGCCAGAGCCTGGCAGGGACCTCAACCCTGCAGGTGTCATTCTGCCCTGCCCCTGCCTGAGGTCTCTTATGGCCAGAGGAAAAGGCACCGGGAACTCTGGGCACAGGGGCTCATCCCAACCCTGCATCCAGGGGTTCCCAGGAGACATTAATCTCCGGAAACTCCAGCACCAGGTGAAGGTGTTTGTGCTCACTGGGTTTATGTCCCCTCACACACACACGGGATGTTCAGGGCTGTGGAATGTCCCTGCACTGCAAACACAGACTCCTGACCCGGTCATTTGATGTCCCTCCAGGCAGGGAAGAACAACCTCTGTGCCCTGGGGTGAAAGGTCACTGCTGGAAGAAGTGGTGGCCTTGCAAGGGCACTGCTGGGACAGCCCCACCCTGAACACTGCCACACTTTGGCTGCCACTGCTGTTCTCCTCTCCAGGGCACTGTGTTGGGAACATCCTTGAGAGCAAACTGGGAAGGAGATTGAAGGTTTCAGGCCCTGCACTAGGGAGATGCCCTTGAATGATGAAAATGCTGTTGCAGAGTCCATGGCCTGTCCCTGCACAGTCACACAGCAGGACTGGGACAGAAGTGAGAGAGCCCTGAGGCCTTAAACCAACACAGGGGCTCTAAAGGTGAGTGTGGAAGTGAAAGAAGGGGAGGTTATGGAGCAGAAGCCCTGGGGCTGCCTAGCAGTGAGCATCCCTTTTCACCCTAGATATTCCCAGAGGAACAGACCCTGCAGCTCCAGAGCAGCCAGAGAGGAAAGATGTCAGGCAAACACGGCAATACTGAGTTCTTTATTTTGTGTAAGCACATATGTAGTACAACCCCTGGGTTATATAGCCTGTGGTTCACACTAGGAATGTGAATAGTGAAGTAAAAAAGGTACAGATAAAAATTTCACAGTTAACAAATTCTTAAAAATATAATACCTGTGACAGCAAAAAACCCCACAAGACAAAGAATGGGCATTAATGAGTAACACCGGAAGAGTTACACAGGAGAATGGGGGTTTATTCCTTCTGAAAAGTGTTCATGATACTTTTCCTCAGGACATCTTTGAACTCCTGGTTCCTCAGGCTGTAGATGAGGGGGTTCAGGGCTGGAGGCACCAGCGAATACAGAACTGACAGGGCCAGATCCAGGGATGGGGAGGAGACAGAGGGGGGCTTCAGGTAGGTGAATATGGTGGTGCTGATAAACAGGGAGACTACGGCCAGGTGAGGGAGGCAGGTGGAAAAGGCTTTGTGCTGTCCCTGCTCAGAGGGGATCCTCAGCACAGCCCTGAAGATCTGCACATAGGAGAAAACAATGAACACAAAACAGCCAAATCCTAAACAGGCACTAACAGCAAGAAGCCCAAGTTCCCTGAAGTTTGAGTGTGAGCAGGAGAGTTTGAGGATCTGGGGGATTTCACAGAAGAACTGGCCCAGGACATTGCCATGGCACAGGGGCAGGGAAAATGTATTGACTGTGTGCAGCAGAGCATTGAGAAAGCCACTGGCCCAGGCAGCTGCTGCCATGTGGGCACAAGCTCTGCTGCCCAGGAGGGTCACATAGTGCAGGGGTTTGCAGATGGACACGTAGCGGTCGTAGCACATGATGGTCAGGAGGAATAACTCGTCTGAGATGAAGAACAGAAAGAAAAACATTTGTGCAGCACATCCTGAGTAGGAGATGGTCCAGACATCCCAGAGTGAATTGTGCATGGCTTTGGGTACAGTGGTGCAGATGCATCCCAGGTCAGTGAGGGCCAGGTTGAGCAGGAAGAAGAACATAGGGGTGTGCAGGTGGTGGCCGCAGGCTACGGCGCTGATGATGAGGCCGTTGCCCAGGAGGGCAGCCAGGGAGATGCCCAGGAAGAGGCAGAAGTGCAGGAGCTGCAGCTGCCGTGTGTCTGCCAATGGCAGCAGGAGGAAGTGGCTGATGGAGCTGCTGTTGGACATTTGCTGTGTCTTGGCTTGGGGATCTGTAAGAAAAGTAATCATGGAATAGTTTGGTTTGGAGAGGATTTTAAATATCTCAGCCAGCTTGGGGGCTCTTTCTCCCCATTGCCTGCACAGGGCTCTGCTGCCTGGAGCTGTCCCTGCCAGCAGCTGCTTCCCTGTGCCCACTACTGGGCCCTTCCACTGCTGCCAGAGCCCAGCACAGCCCTGGGGGCTCAGCTCTGCTCTGCAGACCCCTCCCAGCACATGGCACTGCCCAGGGCCAGCTCTGTCCTTGCAGGCTCTGTTGGCAACATCACAGCAGCCCTGAGGTGACTGGAAAAGACACACTGATGCTGTGTATAAGGGACCCTGTGATGACATCTGTCACTGTCTACTTTATTGAGATTAAATAGAATTTTTAAAAAAAATTTTCTCATTCTGAACCAAGAGATGAATATCAGTGTGCAATTTCCCATCATGGCAACTGAGAGCAGTAGATTAAACAGCAGGATTCCCTTTTATGCAGCCCCTGATTTGCTGTGCTCCCTGTATAATCTACTTTAAAATGTTCTGCAGTAAATATCATGCTGGGAGGAGTCTTGAACAATGCAGCATCCTCACCACATAAGTAGAACACTTCCAAGCCATATGAGCTCTTTCCTTCCACACAGACCTTGCTCCCCACTGCTGTCAGCAGCTCCCAGGGCTGGCTGAGAGCTGTCCCTGGCAGGCAGCAGAGTCCCTGCCCCAGCACAGTGCCCTGGGCTGCAGGACCCTGCTCTGCAGAACAGTCCTGGGCACCCCTGGCTGCTCTAGACAAGAGATAATCAGAGAAGGCACTCACAGAGTCTGCAGGCATTGGGATGTTCCGGCTTTAGGAGATCACTGCAGGAGCTGCAGCTGCCTTGTCCTGCAGCCAGAGGCTTCCTGTGTCAAGGGCTGGGATTGATTCTGCCCGTCACTTCTGAGCATCTTCCCAGAAACGGCTGATTGAAGATCTCTGTGCCTCTGTGCTTTGCCCGGAGTGTCTGCAGGCAGAGCCCCAGCCCTGCTGGGCTCTTAGAAGAGCTGCTCAGCAAGAGAAATGTGGTTTTGAAGCTCTTCTTGTTTGCTCAGGTGACCCTCTGCACCAGGAGCCCAGCCCATCTCAGCAGCACAGACAGAGCACAAGGACTTTAATGACCCTCATGGGAGGTTCTGCTGAGGCCATGAATATCAGTCCCTGAGAGGGAGGTGTAGAAAAAAACTCTCCAGAATTCCAAGTCAGATTGAAACTCCGAAGTTGCTTGAAGTTTCAATGGATCCCACTGAGCAACAGAAGTCTGAAAGTGTCGCCATGTTCTAGTCAGAGGAGGAAATTGTAGGCAGAGATGACAGGTGGGCACAAAAAGAAGCCAAATCTTGGTGCCCTGGGGCACAGCAGGGTCTGTGCCACCAAGGGCTGTGAGGAGACACCTTGTCCTGAGCCACTGGGGCCTCCTGGCACAGCCCCAGCAAGGCTGGGCACTGTCACCCCTTGTGCTGCCCTCAGCATCCCCCTCACATCCCAGTGTCCTCAGGGATCTGCTGGGACCAGTCCCTGGGGAGCCTTGGTCAGGAATGGCCCTGGGGGCTCCTTCATGCTCCCAGGGACTGCAGGTTTTTCAAAGGACTTTGGGTTTTGCTTTTGCCTTGGAGTCTCTGAGAGCATTGTGCAATCATGGCCTCCAATTATCAGATTTAATTAGTCTCTTGAGAGGCTTTGTCAGTAATGATATTCAGTGGGGCTCATTACTGCTTCAAGGCACTCAGGGTTAATTTAAGTTCTACTTTTTGACACTGAGTCTCTGAGAGGTTTGAACAGTGATGGTCTCCAATTATCTTCTTAATTAATCCCTTGAGAGCCTTTGTCAGTAATAATACTCAGTGGGTCTCAGTAATGTTTCAGGGTACTCAGTTTTTTTTAGGTACTTGGAGTTTCGCACTTGACACCAACTCTTTAAGTAGTTTATGCAATCATGGCCACAATTATCTGCTTTAACGAGTCCCTTGAGAGCTTTGTATTGACACTCACTGGGGCTCATTAATACTTTGAGATACTCAAGGTTTTAAAGCTACTTAGGATATTCCTTTCCTCTCTGAGAGGTTTTTGGGCAATCCTGGACTCCAATTCATGGACTCATGAACTCTCCTCCAAGGAGTTCATTAAAAGCCTGTGATGGTGATGGATATCAGTGGGTCCCATTAATGCTATGACACACTTTGAGTTTTTCTTCTGGCTTGGATTCCTGGAAAAGTTTGTGCAATCTCCTCTCAAGCCCTGAGGTTCAAGGACTCAGCACCAAATTCACCATGGGGCTCATTGGGATCAAGCAAGTCCTGACAAACTATGGCTGTGCCTTGTTTTCCCTCTGGTCTGGTGCAGTTCATTAGGAAGGTTTCCTAATACAGTTAAGGAGAAATATTTCAAAGAGCTTCTAAGAAATGCACATTCCTATTGTATAGGATGTCTTTTATTCCTGTTCACTTTAGAGCAGAGGTGATTGCAGCATTCTGTGATTGATATTAATCCAGGGTCTCTCCTCAGGAGGTCTGGTCAGATCAGAGAAGCTGTGCCTTGAAATCTGACCCAGTTTGGACAACCTTCCTGCACATTCCCCAACCTCCTCCTGTTTGTCTGCACTCACCTGGGGCCTGCTTTGTTTGGAGAACATGCTGCACACAGCCAAAACTAAGTTTTCCCCCTTTTTTCCTCTCTTTTTAAAGCAATCTAAAACTCTTGAATTTCCTCATTCAAAAAGACACTTTAAATTAGTGTGGCAGCCAAAGCTGGAGGAGGTTCCCCTTACCCAAGGCAGAACCATGAAAGGAATTTTTTAGATCTTTGGGCTCCTTGATTCCACAAGGACTTTTTTTATCACCATGGACTCTTGGTTCTATGAGGCTCTGTAGTGTCACATCGGATATTTGCTTCCATGGGGTTGCACAGTGTCATAATGCTCTTTTTGGTTCCATGAGGTTCTATGCTGTCACAATGGAGATTTGTCTCCATGGGGCCCCACAGTGTCACAATGATATTTTTGCTTCCATGAGACCCTGATCTGTCACATTGACTTTTGGTTCCTTGAGATTCTGTACTCTCAAAAATGGTCTTACTGTCACAAAAAACCCTTGGTTCCATGAGATTCTTCAGTGTCATAATGGAATCCTTGGTTCCATGTAGCCCCACAGTGTCACCATGGTCTCCTTGGTTCTATTCAGTGGCCATTCAGTGTCACAATGGCCCATAGGTTTCATGAGGCCCTGCAATGTCACAGTGGACCTTTGGTTCCATGAGTTCCCCCCAATGTCACAAGAGTCTTCTTAGATTCAGTGTCAAAATGGTTCCTTGGCTTCACACAGCCCTGCTGTGTCACAATGAACTCTTGGTTCCATTAAACCCTGCAGTGTCACAGGGATTTCCTTGGTTCTGTGAGGTTCTGTAGTGTCACAATGGACGTTTGGTTCCAGGTTACCCACAGGGTCACAGTGGTCCCTTTTTCCTGTGGCACCCAGCAGAATACCTCACTGGCAGGGCCGAATGCCTGAGAAGAAAGAGGAGAAGCCGACATTTGGAGTGATGGTTTTCGTCTTCCCAGGTCACAGTGCTGTGGGGTGGGGCCCTGCTGTCCTGGAGATGGCTGATCACTGGCCTGCCCATGGAAGAGGGGAGGGACAGCAACCTCTGTCCATGGAGCTACAACAGCAGAGAGGTCAGGCTTGAGAGCAATGTTGCATTTGTCTTTACAAACAAGCTGTAGATCTGTTGGTAGATAGAGTTAGCACTAAGAGATAAAAGAAACAATGAGAGGCATTCCACTGATTGATGAATGGGAAAAGAGATTTGCCTTTATAAAAAAACTGTAGGTTTGCTGGTAAATTAAATTGGATATCGGAAGATGAAAGAAGCAATGGCAGGGGGTGGGGATGGGGAGATGGAAACTATGAATTCTGTAAGAATGAAAAATTAAAAGGGAGGGTTATACATTAAAGAGGAATCTCAGGTGTCAGGTGTTCCGGGAAGTCTGGGCTTCTCAAGTACCTCAGCCATTGGGGAAAGAGAGAGGGAAATGCAGCCAGGAAAATAGGATAAAAAGGAGGCTGCGTCCTCCAAAAATTTGGGAGATCCCAGGGGAATGCCCCATGGCCTCTCCCTTTATTCAAATAAAGCAAAAAGGACTCCTCTGTCTCCTTTTTGGACATAAACCTCTGGTGTTTGTGGATTCATTTTCCTTACAGGCTGAAGGCTGGGCTTAAAAGACTGTCACCAGCACAGGAAACATCAATCTGAGAGGAAAGATGTGTGCTAATGTCGTTACAAATTATTTGATGGGTGAAGGGATTGATGTTAAGACCTTTGAAATGGGTTGTAATGTTTCTACTGACTTTGGGCTGTAGGTTTGTTAGCAGGCCCAGACAGCTTGGCTCCTGAAACAAACAAGGGTCTGCACAAACCTGAACTTCTTAATTTGGGGGGAAATTCCAGGTTCAAGGGGGCATATGGGGTACACGGATTGGGAAGACCGTGCCTTCCTAGTACCTTGGGCAGTGGGTAAAGGAAGAGGGCAACGTGTGGCTGGGAGTCTAGGATAAAGGGAGGCTGCACCCTCTGAAAGCTCGAGAGAGAAAGCACGGTGGGCGTGTACCCAAGAGAAATCTCTCCCTTTATTCAAATAAAGTTGAAGGTGTGCTCTGTCTCGTTTTTGGACATAAACCTGTGATGCTTATGGATTTTCCTGACAGTGACAATATGGAATCTCATGGAACCAAGTGTCCACAGTTTCACGGTGCAGCCTCATGGAGTGCTGGAGACCATTATGTCACAATGGGAACACATGGAACTATGTCTCCATAGCAACACTGCAGGGTCTCATGGAATGCAAGAGATCCTTGTAAATGGATGGAATGGAAATTCATGGAACCAAGTGCTCACTGTTTTACAGCAAGGCCTCATGGAATAATGGAGATCATTGTGTTGCAATGGAAACTCACGGCACAAAGGCTCCACTGTGACCCAGCAGGGCCTCATGGAATCCAAGCGATCATTGTGATGCACTAGAAACTCATGTAACCAAGGCTCTGTTATGACAAATCTGGGGCTGATGGAACCAAGGAGACCACTGTGATGAAATGGAATCTCAAGAAACCTTGGGTCAATTGTCAACAAGTAGAACACTGTGACGCAATGGATTCTCATGGAACCAAGGCCCCATTGCGACAGTGCAGCCTGATGGAAACCCGGTACCACTGGGACATGTCCAGCCTCGGAGGAAGCAAGTATCCATTGTGACACAGCACAGCCCTGTGAATCACAGGAGAGCACAGTGACACCATGTAATCTTGGGGAACAAAATGTTAATTGTAAACAGAGCAGGGACTCATGGAAGCCAGGAAACTATTGTGATGCTGCACTTTGTCACAATGGGGCCCTGCTGTGTGAGTATCCATTTCCCCACAATCTGCTGGGTCCCATGAAGCCTCACTGTGTCTCAATGTCCCCTTGCTTCCACAAGCCATGACACGGACCCAATTGCCCCTGGGTTCCATAAGGCCATGCTATTTTCAGAATTGACTCTTGCTTCCATGAGATTCCATTGTATCACAATGATCCCCATGTTTTCATGAGGCTGTGCTGTGTCACAAAGAACACTTGATTCCACAAGTGTTGGCAGTGTCCCAATGGCAAAAGGGTTTCAGCAGGCCCTGCCATGTCACAATTGACTGTTGCTTCCATGAGATTCCATTCTGACACAGAGCTCTCCCACACCCATGAGGCCTTGGTCTGCCACAATGGTGTCTCGTTTCTACTATACCTGTCAACATTTCCCTGGCCCTTGTGATCCATCTGGCCCCTCTCTGTCAGAATTGACCTTTGATTCCTTTGCATTACAACACTCCCTATGTTTCCATGACCTGCGCTGTGTCTCAATGGACACTGGATTCCACAAGAGCTGGCATTGTCCCAGTGGCCCCTGTGTCCTATTCGGCCCCACTTTATCAAAATAAAGCCTTGGTTTCTTGAGATTTCACTGTGTCACAATGTCCCCCTTAGTTTCCTGAGAACCTGATATGGTGGCAATTGACCCTTGAGATTTGATTATATCACAGTGGTCTCCTTGGTTTTATAAAGCCCAGGTTTGCCACAACAGTTTCAGGATATTCCATTTCAACATAATGTCTCCAACACTTGATAAGAATGCACCATGAAACAGTGGGCACTTGGTTCCATGGGATTCCATTGGATAACAATGTTCTCCTGTGGTCCATTAAGCCTGGCTCTGTCACAATGCTTACACCAGCCCTGGAAATGTCCCATTGGCACCTGGCTTCCATTAGGCCCTTCTGTCTTGAAAATTTACCTGTTCTTCCAGAACATTCCATTGCATCACAATGGTGTCCTGTGTTTCATTAGGCCCAGTTGTGTCACAATGGACACTTGGTTCCATGAGCAGTGGCAATATCCCAGTGGCACTTGTGTTCCATGACACTCTGCTGTGTTACACCTGACAGTTTGTTCCATGAGATTCCATGGAGTCACAATGGTCACTTGGTTCCATGGGGCTCCACTGTGTCTCATGGCCCCTTGCTTCCATGAGCCATGGCATGGTCCTACTTGCACCTGGGTTCCATGAGGCCATGCCGTGTTCACAACTGACACTTTCTTCCATGAGATTTTATTGCATGACAATTGCCCCCATGTTTCCATGAGGCTGTGCTGTGTCACAATGGGCACTGGCTTCCACATGCCCTGGTGATCTACCAAAATAAGAATATTGGCCTAATACCGATACTCAACTGTGATGGACAAAGCACTCTTTAACAATTTAAAGTTAGAAAGTGTATGTTTAATCAGGACTGGGCAATAGTTTGAGGTAATCCTCTAATACACACTGCAAAATCACAGGTGATGAGAGAGTCTATTTATTAACAAAGGATTTAAACAAATACATATTCATAATAACAGCCCCTTCTATCTCCCATTTCCTATGGTAATTAGCTTGAATAGCTATTAAGCATGGTGATTGACTTCTAAATTAAGTCTGGGGTCATTTTCTGTGGGGAGGGGTCTTGAAAGGAGGAAGTAAAGAGAATCTTCCTTGCCCTGAACTCTCAACCTTTTCTATCAATGACAGTACAAATGATTTCTGAGGATAGTCCAATTCTTTAAAGAATGGGTTTCTGGTTGCATTGTCAATGTTTCTTTGGGTCTGCTTACTAGTTTCATCTTTTCCCATTGTAAGCACAGCTGAGAGAACATAAGATGACAGACAATCATTTATTTAAGATTCAGATAACTACCT
The DNA here is from genome assembly GCF_903797595.1 of Erithacus rubecula. NCBI lineage: Eukaryota > Metazoa > Chordata > Aves > Passeriformes > Muscicapidae > Erithacus > Erithacus rubecula. The sequence goes on along the minus strand of NW_027635781.1, from coordinate 26,986 downwards.
CAAGCCAGGTTTTCTTTCAAACTTCTAACTTTTAATTATTTTCAGCAAAGTCTATCTATCCATTTTCATTTTAATTAATTCTAGTAAATAACTAACTTTTAACTAAAAACCTAATATTTCTAAGATTAGTGTTTTATTTCCCACTTCTTTGAAATGAGTAATTTCTTTTACTCAATATGGTGATTTCTCTTCATCTAAGACGCATGGTAACGATCTCTTGAGACCAAGCCATACGCCTTTGACAGCGATGCTAAGTCTGCCACTTGTCATAGAATCTTCCTGTTGGGGGTTGAATGTTTTTCTATTACTGTGTCAATTTAAAGAATTTTTCCCATTATCATGCCAACAGAGCTTGCCAGGTAACACCCAGCATCTTTGAAGACTCTAGACAAAAGGGGTAGGAAGGAGAAGACTTCCAAAGGGGTTACCTGTGTTTCCGGCGAGCAGAACTGAGAGGAGGACCACCCCCATCTCCAGCCACGTGGCCAAACACAGGAGAGCCAGACAGTCTGTGATCACCTGCCCTGCTGCAGCCTCCTACCTCTGAGGACACAACTGACCACCAGAACCCAAACACTGAGTGAGGAGCTGCCCTTTCTAGCCCGTTCCCACCCGAGAATGGCGTGGCCACTGCCATCCCCTCTCACCTCCGCTCCTGCCTGCTTCTCTGCACCTGTCAGGCTTTGCTCCATCTGCAGGACCGGGACTGAGTGCAGAGAGAGTGTGCCTGCAGCTAAAGAAAGGACTGGAACCAAGTTATCTGTTCTGTTTTGTTGGTAACTTAAACAACTGCTGTTATTCCTGCTTGTACGGTTAGATATATTAGTAAAAGAGCTGTTATACCTAATCCCTTATCTCTGCCTCAGAGTTCTTGATTCAAACAATTATAATTGGAGGGAGTGGAATTAAAGTCTCTATTTCAAAGGAAAATTTCTGCCTTTATTGGCAGACACCTGCCCTTGAAACCAGGACACTTTCTATTCCTAAGAAGTACAGCAATAGACAAAAGCAAACTTACACTGACTAAAATAAGCAGCACAGTGATTGGCTGAATTAAGGCATTAAGCAAACCGTTTGCAGTTGGTGACCATCCAAATAGCACATTCAACCAACGATGAGACAGATGTTCTACAATTCATTTTAAACCCCCTTTTATGGTCTCCATGTCAAGGTGTATCATGATCAAATTCCTTTTCCCTGCATCTTGAATCTCTTTTAAAATTTTTCTTCATTCCTGGTGTTTCAGTATCTGAGCAACTAGGTTAAATTCATTCCTATAGGCTCAGGCAATATTTCTTCACAGTAACCAGGTTTGCCTTTATGTACTGATGTGATATTACAGGTGCTCAATAGGAAAAGTCACATCCTTTGATTTTAGCAAAATTGCAAACACATAAATTGAATTGAGTTTCATTCACGATTTGATCGTCTATCATTATAATGGGACATTCTGTTCTGAGACAGACATAACCTTGTCCTATATACGCAAGTGAAGTTGTTTGGTTGGTTAAATGCATTTCAAAGTGACAAATGCTTTGGTCTGTGCCTAGGCAAGCATTTTTGTCCTTTTACAAAGTCCCCTCACATATATATCCTAATTGTTTCTTTATAGAACAGGGCTCTAGGTTAATGGTCTGCCATTTTCCCTTAATTTCTCGTGCCCATATTCTATGTTCAGAAGCATACAGTACAGTCCCTTCATGATTTAGTCCTAAAGCAACTATTGGGTGTATTAAGCTCACAGATGTACTATGTATAGTTAAAACAAAAGCTGTTACTTTATTTGTCTCAGGGTCATAGGTAAAATTGACCAAAACCCACCAAGACTGAAGCTCTCTTTCCATTTCAGAGGCATTATCCCAAGCAATTTTGTGAATTTCAGAAGGGAATATGTCTTCCTCACCTTCCCTGATAACTGCAGCAGCCGCTGACTGCATCCATATTTGTGCTTGAGTACATCCAAGAGTCAGACAAACATTTGCACTAGCTGTGCCTAGGGCTTTAATTATTACCTCATGGTCTCGCTCTTATATGTTTTCCCATTTTGGTAATATTTTGGTTTGTTTCCAATGATTGTTACCTAGTGCTAACAAAGAAGATTGCAAAGACTGCTGTAATCTAACTAAATCGCTTCCCATCACAACCAATTTGTTCATTAACACCTCTGAATCCATTGTATTTAAAACTCATAATCCTGTTCCTAATATCCCAGTGAGGTCTCTGTTTTTCTTAAAACTAGAGGGCATACGGTTTTGAAGCCAACTAGTCCATTCTGTAAAATAAGCTTTGAGAAAGGGGGCACATTCTGGCCAAATGCCAGAAGCATTTACTTGCATTCCCATTTCTACTCACTTAAGAGACCGTTCTTGGGTTAGTTAGCAGTCTTTGAATTTCTGTTTTCTTGACAGCATGTAGTCCAATTTTAGAAATTGTGGGAATTATATGCTGTTTCATTTCCTCTGAAATATTTGGAGTTTGGATTGTTACAGCCCTCTCTGAGACTGGTGGGGTTGATTTGGCTTTGATTTTGTGAAATTAGATGCAATATTGAGTAATGTTAAAATCAAGATTAAACACTTTTGTTGTGCATCCTTCAATTTTAAGTCTAAATTCTGAACTCGTGGTCAAGCACTTGTCACAGCAAACCTAGGGCCAACTTGGACAAGTTCCATGGGTGGATGGTGAGCCTCATGGAACCCATCTTGTAGGAATGCATATTCACGTCCCCAAACATTCCTTCCTTCCCACATACTTGCATTTGTGACCCTTAACATTTTGCTTAAAGCCCTACGAGAGTAGGGATCGTAAGTTTTCGCTTGGCATCGATAAATCCCAGTTACATTGTACTGATGTGGTGTTGCTTTGAGTCTTATTAATTACAGTCGTGGCAATGACCACCAGGGTTCCAACCATTTGCATTATGTCCATGATAGCTGTAAGTCCATTACTCACTGTTCTTGGTGAATTTCAGCTTTAGGTCTTTGTTGTCTGATGCAATTTTTCAAATTTATTCAAGAGCCTTCTTCACTCGGGAGTGATGGATCCTCGCCTTCTGTTCCTTGATCTTGACTGCTGTGAAGGTGGTGAGGGGTACCTGGAATGGTCCTTCCCACTGTGGTTCTAAAGTCTTCTCTGCAAAAGACTTAACATACACATAATCGCCAGGTTGTACATAATGTACTGGTCCATCTAATTCTCTGCTTTGGGCCCCAGCCACATATTTTTCAATTTTTCTAAGTTGTTTATTTAGGGCCACCATGTATTTGTGTAGAGTATGTTCCTCTACTTGAATGGGTGTTATTCCTTCTTGGACCACATATGGTCTTCCATACAATATTTCAAAAGGGCTTAATTTCCCTTTTGTTCTTGGTTTTGTTCTAATTCGTATTAATGCCAGTGGAAGAGCCTGGGGCCAAGGCAAAATTGCCTCTTGCCCCAGCTTAACAATTTGTTGCTTGATCATATGGTTCATTTTCTCTACTTGGCCACTGGATTGAGGGTGATATAGATTATGCAATTCCCAATCTATTCCCAAGTGGTGAGTAATTTGCTGTACATTTTTTGAGATAAAATGTGGCTCTCTATCAGAAGATAAAGTGGCTGGGACTCCAAAACGTGGTATTATTTCTTGTAGCAATGCCTTGGTCACGTCTCATGCCTTAGCTGTCTGGGTAGGGAAGGCTTCTGGCCATCCTGAAAAGGTATCTGTTAACACTAATAGGTAACAATACCCCTTGTTTCCTGGGCAATTTTGTAAAATCAATTTGCCATTGCTGCCCAGGTCCACAGCCCTTCCCAATTTGTCCAACTTTAGGCTTTGGAATGTTTTTAGGATTAGTTCAGAGGCAAAGACCACACTGATGAGTTACTTGTGTAACTGTGCCTTGTAATTTTCTAGCCAGAATTTTATCCTTTAAATAATTGTACAAGGTGTCCATTCCCCAATGTGTTTTCTCATTATCTTTTAGCACTAGTAACCACAACAAGTAAGAAGGTACTACAACTTTTCCTTCTTTGGTTACAGCACACCCTTCCTGGTTATAAGTTGCTTCTTCTTCCTTAATAAGTTTTTTATCCATTTTGTTATATACTGGCTTACCTTCAATAGAGATCTCTCCATATGGAACTAATGCTGCCTCGACTATTTCCCTGGGTACCTCACCTTTGCCTGAGTTTTTTGCCTCTCTGTCCGCCAGCATATTTCCTTCTTCAAATTCTGAGCTCACTTTTTGGTATGCCTTGATGTGCAGGTAACTAAACTGCATCTAATAGTTTTAGTATTTCTTGGGCATGTTTAATATTTTTTCCTTGTGAGTTCAGCAATTCTCTTTCTTTCCAAATTGCTCCATGTGCATGCACCACCCTAAATGCACACCTTGAGTCTGTATAAATGTTGATTTCTTTTTCTTTTGCCAGCTCTAAAGCTCAGGTTAAGGCAATTATTTCAGCTTTTTGTGCAGAGGTATTTGTTGGCTATGGTCCAGATTCTATTACCTCTCTGCTTGTGGTAACTGCATACCCAGCATGTCTTTTTCCACTGATGATATAGTTGTTCCCATCAGTGAACCAGCTCTCAGCCTCCTCCAGAGGGGTGTCCTTCAGATCCGGGTGACTGCAGTAGGTGGCTTCAATGGTCTCCAGGCAGTCGTGGATCACTGGTTCTCCCATGCTCCCGCTGAGGAAAGAAGCTGGGTTCACAATGTTAGTTACCTTAATTTCAACATTATCTCGTTTTACCAGTATGGCCTGGTGCTTTAGAAATCTTTGTGGGGAAAGCCAATGTTTCCCTTTTGCCTCCAGGACTGCAGACACTGTGTGGGATACTAGCACGGTCATCTTCTGGCCTAGGGTGAATTTGAGTGTCTCTTGGATGTTCACTGCTACTGCTGCAACAGCTCTGAGGCACCCTAGCCACCCCTTGGCTGCCGTGTCCAGCTGTTTGGAGAGGAGGCGACTGCCCCCTGGTATAGCTCCAGTTCTTGTGCTAGTACTCCCAGAGCAATCCCTTGTTTTTCGTGAGAAAACAGAAAGAATGGTTTACTCACATCTGGAAGTCCCAGGGCTGGAGATGACATAAGAGCCTTTAGTTGGTTGAAGGCTCTTGTTGCTTCTGCTGTCCAGTGAAGATTCTTGCCCCCTTCTGTAATTAGGGCATACAGGGGTTTAACGAATAATCCATAATTATAAACCCACAGTCTGCACCACCCCGTCATGCCCAGAAAGGTTCTCAGTTCTTTCACTGTCTGGGGTTTCGGGGTTTGGCATATTGCTTCCTTGCAGTCTTTCCCCAAGGTTCTTTGTCCAGCACTTACTTCATAGCCCAGGTAAATCACTGTTCGTTTCACCATCTGGGCTTTCTTTTGGGATACCCGGTACCCCTGCAGGCCCAAAAAGTTTAGGAGGCTCACTGTCCAATCCACACATGCCTCCTGGGTTCAGGTGGCTGTTAAGAGTTCATCCACGTACTGAAGCAGCTGTCCTTCTTCTGGTGGGGTTTCTCAAAACTCCAAATCCTTTGTCAGCTGTCCTGCAATATATGGTAGGGGAGTGCTTGAACCCCTGGGGCAGTGCACACCATGTGAGCTGAGTTTTACGTCCAGTTTTGGGATTCTCTCATTCAAATGCAAAAATTTTCTGGCTGGCTTCATGGAGAGGGAGGCAAAAGAAAACATCCTTCAAATCTTAAACAGTAAACCAGGTTAGTTCAGGTGTTAAAAGAGTTAACAAGGTGTAGGGGTTAGCAACACTGGGCATAAATCTTCAGTTATCTTATTAACAGCTCTTAAATATTTTACCAACCTCTGTGATTAATCAGGCTTTTTTTAGGGGCATTGACACTCTTTTAATAGTCCTATTTGCAAAAAGTTTTCAACAATTGGACTAATTCCTTCTCTCTCTTCCCTTTATAAGGGATATTTCTTGACCCTTACTGATTGTTCTCCTTCTTTAAGCCAGATTTGTACTGGTAGAGCATTCTTTGCTTTCCCTGGTATATTTAAGGTACAGGCTTCAAGGAACACCTAATCTCTTTTTTTTAAATAATTTCTTCTTCACTTTCAATTTAACAATTCCACATATTGTTGATCTTTTACCTGCAAAATAATTTCCCCAGTTTTAAATGTTATTTTTGCTTCTGCTCTAGCAGATCCCTGCCTAAAACTGCAGATGAAGCTTCAGGTATATGCAAAAATCGATTAAGTCCCCACTGTTTTCCCGCTTAATACTTTTATGGTTTACAAAAATATGCTTTTTCAGGTCGACCAGTAGCCCTTTTACATTTTCTTGTATTATTGCTAGTAGATTTTTTTTTTTTTTTTTGTCTCTGGTTTACACCCCTCTTCTCGATTGCTGAAAACTCTCCATGCCTCATCTAGCAAAGTCTCCAAGTTCTGACTTGCTGGGCCCTGCATCTTCTGGACCTTTCACTTGATGTCCCCTGTAGATTGCTCTAAAAACAAGTTTTCCAATTGTTGTATTCCCTCATTAGATTTAGGATACAGAGTGGTCTGTTGACACATTGCTCCTTGCAATTGGTCTAGATATTCAGAAGGAGTTTGAGAGGAATTCTGTTTAATAGCATAAACATAAAATAGTGTAACATAAAACAGGGTGGATACTGTTGGGCTGGCTCTTGTGACTCAGGAATTGGGAGGGGACTCCCATATTAATTACTGTTCTCTCAAGTGAGGATAAAGCAGGGGATGAAGCAGGGGTGAAACCTTAAGTTGATGGCAATTCCAAATCTGCTTCCCCTACCACCCTCTCTCTTCCTTGTCTTTTAGGGGGTGATCTGAGCAATTCCTCTGTCTCCTCTTCCTGAGTTTCCATACAATATACCTTGTCAGGATGCGTCCACCTTTGATTTATTGAGCATGTGCTGCAACACCTCCTGGGTTTTTTCTTATTAGCTTTATTATCTTTTTCAAGAGCCAACACTAAAGGGTCAGAGAGTGGTCTAATTCCACAAGCCCTTTGCCACTCATGGTGATATCTAATGGTGAAAAACACGTCAGCATAAGGAGCTTCATGCCATTTCTGCTCACACCTAAGGAAAAGCATCAGCTGTACCAAAGTGTTACAGTCCAACGTCCCTGATGGGGGCCACTTCGCTCCCTCTTCAAGTTTATAAAGTGGCCATCACTGTGTGTACAACTTAATTAGCTCTCTTTTAATTTCTGTATCCTTACGATCCACCAGCCCTTTCCAGTATGCCAAAACACACCCTAAATCACTACCTGTAGCAACCTCTTTCCTTTCACTTGTCCCCATACTGAAAATTCTTTTTCTCTCAATGCCTTTTAACCTCATCCCAGCTCCAGAGCTTCACCTAGCAGTAACTTAGTACAAAGATTTTCCACTTATACACCTGTCTGACCCACAATTCTCGACAAACTACACAATGAAACACAACTTAAGGGTTACAGTCATAGACCTCTCTTGAACAGGGAAGTCCCTTTGTCCTGGTATCTCCCTCCCTGAACCTTCTATTCCTTGGCATATAATTTTATCAGCAAAGGAAAAGGGAAGGGATAAAAGCAACAAAATAAAGAGGTAACAGTGTAAACCAATGAACCAAATCACTTAAAATAACACATATCACAACCAAACACTGAAACAATTCACTCACAAAACAACAAATTTATTATCTCCCTCTTTAGTTACTAATCATAGGTATCAAATCTCTCTCGTTATACTTGGGGTTATATATTCACTAAGCTATGCCAAGAATCTATTAAACTTTGGCCAACACAATTTCTCTAAGTTGGGAAAGAAAGCAGCTCTGGACTCACGTCACTGCCTCACCCCTCTGCACTTAGAAACTAACCACGTTTAGTCAAAACATCACCTTTCACAGCAACAATTCTAAAGCTTCGCAAACATCTAACTATATTTTCTCACAAATCCACAATTCTTCTACTTACACACAGTCAAAATACACACATACCGCCCAGCTCACACAATTCAAGCATAATGCCAATGTTCCAAATTCCTCTGCCCTCCTGGGCGTAAATATCCCTTCTACTAGTCAGATGTAAACCTCAAAATTTTTCACAACTTACAAATGCAAAACTTTTGCCAACACACTCCCAAAAGCACACAAACCAAAACACATACGGCGTGTCACTGACCCACAATTCAACCACACAAAGCTCACAAAAACAAGCTGCACACTCAAACACACACATACATTTGGCACACGCAAACTATGATCAAGCCCACAAAAGGAGTCCTCACACACTGCCACCCACAAGCTTGGTGACCCAGACTGGAAATTACCACCACGCCGCCTTTAAACCACAAATCAAACTGAAGCCACCACTGCTCCAGTACCACAGCAACACTGGCAATGCTGTTATTGCCACTGCCTGAGCTCTGCTGACCCACTGCCGCACAAGCTCTGCTCCCAGGACCATGACCAGCCCGCCGCTATCCCCCACTACGGGCAAGAGCTCCTGGAGCTGTTACCAGCCCCACCTGGAGCACAAACCAAATTCCACAGAAACTTACAAACAAATGCACTTAGGCTTTTTCACTGTGTGCTTGATGTCTCGCAGCGTCTTACCAGTTTGCTTCTCTTACAGGTACTTATCTATAATTTTTAAACATACCTTTTTGTTCTTATCTCTGGCAGTTGTAGTTCTGCTCCCCGGGGTGCCAGTGAGCAAAAGGAGCCCTCTTCCTAGGAAGATCCCAGGTGGGCGCCCTACAGGGCTCCCAAACCCCGCTGGCCCCTCGGCCAGAGAGAGAAAACAGGGTCCCACCAGAGTCACCAACTGAATTATCAAAATATGAGTATTGGTCTAATACCGATACTCAACTGTGACGGACAAAAGACTCTTTAACAATTTAAAGGTAGAAAGTGCATGTTTATTCAGTGCTGGGCAGCAGCCTGAGGTAATCCTCTAATACGCACTGCAAAATTACAGGTGATTACAAAGTCTATGTATTAGCAAAAGATTCAAACAAATACATATTCATAATAACAGCCTCTCCCATTCCTCGCTTCCTATGATAATTAGCTTGAATAGCTATTAAGCATGTGTGATTGACTTCTTAAATTAACTCTGGGGTCATTTTTTGTGGGAAGGGGTCTTAAAAGGAGGAAGTAAGGCGAGTCTTCCTCACCCTAAACTCTTGACCTTTTCTACCACTGACAATACAAATGATTTCTGGGGATAGTCCAATTTTCCAAAGAATGGGTTTCTGGTTGCATTGTCTATGTTGCTTTGGATCTGCTCGCTAGTTTCATCTTTTCCCATTATAAGCACAGCTGAGCAAACATGAAATGACAGACAATCAATTATTTAAGTTTCAGATAACTACTCCCTTCTAACTTTTAAACGTTTTCAGCAAGGTAACTAAAATCCTAATTTTCTAAGATTAGTGTTTCAGTTCCATGAGGCCTTGATTTGTCACAGTGGACTTTTGGTTTCTTGGGGCTCTGTACTCTCAACAATGGTCTCTGTAGTCCTAATGTGTCACAGTGGACCCTTGGTTCCACGAGGTTCCTCAGTGTCAAAATGGAATTCTTGGTTCCATGTGGCCCCAAAGTTTCCCCATGGTCTCCTTAGCTCTGACAAGGCCATGCAGTGTCACAATGGCTCATAGGTTTCATGAGGCCCCACAATGTTCCAGTGGACCCTTGGTTCCATGAGCTTCCCAGTGTCCAGTGTCACAATGGTGTTCTTGCATCCGCAGTGTCACAATGGTTCCCTGGCTTCACGTGGCTCTACTGTGTCACAATGAACTCTTGGTTCCATGGGTCCCCACCGTATCACAGTAGTCTACTTCTTCCTATGGCAACCAGCAGCAAACCCTCCTAGCAGGGCCAAATGCCTATGAAAATGGAGGAAGGAAGGCACATTTCCAGTGATGGCTTTTGTCTTCCAAAAAGACAAAAAAGACAGGTCACAGTGATGTGGGATGGGGCCCTGCTCTTCCTGGAGATGGCTGAACACCAGGCTGCCCATGGAAGGGGGAAGAGACAACAACCTCTGCCCATGAAACCATAACAGCAGAGAAGTCAGGCCAAAGGCTGGGCTTAAAAGACTGTCACCAGCACAGGAAATGTCAATCTGAGAGGAAAGATGTGTGCTAATGTCTTTACAAATCATTTGATGGGTGAAGGGATGAATGCTAAGGTCCTAGAAATTTGTCATAACTTTTCTACTGAGTTTTGGCAGCAGATGTTTTATGGGGCCCAGACAGCTTGGCTCCTGAAACAGACAAGGGTCTGCACAAGGCTTGACTTCTGAACTTTGTGGGAAATGCCAGGTTTGAGAGGGAATATGGGGCAGGCAGGTTGGGAAGGTTGTACCTTCCCTGTACCTCAGCCAGTGGGGAAAGGAAGAAGGCAACATGCAGCTGGGACTTCAGGATAAAAGGAGGCTGAGCCCTCTGAAACCTCGAGAGAGAAAACCCTACAGACATGTGCCCTGGTGAAATCTCTTCCTTTATTCAAATAAGGTTGAAGAACTGCTCTGTCCCCTTTTTGGACATAAATCTTGGGTTTGTGAATTTTCCGGACAGGGACAACATGAATCTCATGGGACGAAATGTCCACAGCTTCACAGCAAAGCCTCACAGAGCACTGGAGACCATTGTGTCGCAATGGGAACACATGGAACAAAGGCTGCACTATGACACTGCAGGGCCTCATGGAATCCAAGAGAGGATTGTGATACAATGGAACCTCATGGAACCAAGGTTCAAGTATGACAAAGCTGGGTCTGATGGAACCAAGAAGACCACTGTGATGCAATGGAATCACTAAGAACGAAGGATCAATTGTCAACATAGCAGGAGACCCAAGCTTGGTAGCAAGACAAAGGAATTTCCTTCCCAGGGCAGGGCTGTGGTGCAACACATCACCCAGAAGGAGTCTGGAGCAGTCCAAGGAAATGAAATTTAAATGATCCCCCTCATTGCACAGGATCTCTGTGGCTTCTCCTCCCTGTTGGATTCCTGAGCTGTGGAGCCACTCAAAACAGCCTCCTCCATGAGGTTCTACTGTAGAAATGGCCAACTTGACCTCCATTGACAGCTTGCTGGCCCAGCCATGGTGGCACAGCCTCTGTGCAGCCCAGCCCAGGACAGGAGCATTGCGGGTGGGAACAGCCCCTGTGCTGTGGTGCCACAGCAGCCCTGGGGCTCTGTGCCCCATGGCCTCCCTGCTGGGCAGCCTCTGCCAGCTCCTGCACAGCCCGTGGCACCTGTGGGCTGCCCTGACAGCCCTGCCCCGGGCTCTGCCGGGCTCTGGGCCAGCAGAGAGGCCGGGCAGGGCTGGCCATGGCTGGGAACAGGCCCTGAGCCCCACAGGAGGATGGAGCTGGGCCACAGCCAAACTCAGCCCAGGGCAAACCTGGGCTCAGCAGCCAGGGCTGGGGACAGAGGCTGGTGCTGACAAATGTCCTGGGCCCCTTCCCTGCTCTGTGCATGCCACCAAGGGCACAGAGCAACCTCCTCTCTCAGCCACTTTCCTGTTCCCAATGCTTTCCACAGGCACTGGCCCTGCCCCACAAGGGCTGGGCTGAGTCCTGCCCCTGCACGCTCAGCCAGGCTGAGATGGACACTGCTGCTTTCTCTGGCAGGCTCTCTGAGGCCAGCCCAGCTCCCTGCAAGCTGTGCCAGCTGCCCTGAGCTCTGTGCAGCACCAAGGGCCTCTCCCCAGCACAGTCCAGCTGGCTCTGGCCCCACAGCTCTGCTCAGGGCAGGGGGCTCTGGGCAGGGGCCCCACGGCCTCAGCCCCTGGCCAGGGCACAGCAGCAGCTGCAGCTCAGACAGGACTCAGCCCCAGCCACGGGCAAGGTGCTTGGCCAAGGCAAAAGGAGGCTCCCTGTGTGCCCTGCTCCCCTCTCCCTGAGCTCCTGAGAGCTCTGCAGCCCCTGCTGCCATCCCATCTGCCCAGGCCAGCAGAACAGCCCTGGCCTTGGGGCCCTCCAGAGCTGCTCCTGCTTCAGGCCCAGGGCCCATCCCAGAGCTGGGGCAGCCACAAAGCTGTGCCCATTTCTGTTCATTCCTGCTCTGATGAGGATGGATCCTCAACCACTTGGAGGCTGCTGATGTATTTTACTGCTCCACAACTGTTTTCTTTCTTGAGCTCTTCAGTTCAGGAATTCAGTGACAAGGACTCATAAACATTTGTTCAAAACACGCAGTCAAGATATGCCCCTGGGAATAATTTCAGTTTTCAATTTTTTGTGGCTTATTAGACAGATTTCAGAAGTGCATTCAAAGTGAATATGCTATATTGAAAAACAACATGGAGAGTTCAGTTTTATCTTGTTGTCTTTTTTGGTTTCTAGATGTATATCAGCAATGTACAATTGATAATGAGCCCCGGCACCTACTAATGCAGTCTGAATGGATATAAAAATCAAGACCCTTCATTGCTGGCAATCAATCACACTTTGTCCCCACCCATCCCCACCATTTCCATCATCCCACCTCTGGGACTCCTATGGATCAGAAATATTGTGGCCAGCAGGACCAGGGCAGTGATTCTTCCCCTGTACTCAGCACTTGTTGGGCAGCACCTCAAGGGCTGTGTCCAGTTCTGAACCACCTCAATTTAGGAAGGACATAGGGGGCCTGAGCATGTCTAGAGAAGGGCAACAAGGCTGGTGAGAGGTCTGGAGCACAAGTCCAGTGAGGAGGGGAGGAGGGACCTGGGAATGTTTATCCTGGAGAAGAGGCGCAGAGGAGACCTCATCACTCTCTACAACTCCCTGACCAGAGGGTGCAGCCGGGTGGATGTTGGGCTCTTCTCCCAGGCAGCAGTGACAGGACAGGAGGACACAGCCTTAGGCTGCACCAGAGGAGCATTAGGCTGGACATTAAGAAATATTCTTCACAAAGACAGTGATTGGGCATTGCAATGGGCTGCCCAGGGAGGTGGGTTAGTCATCATCGCTGGAAGTGTTTCAGGATAGACTGGATGTGGCACTGTGTGCCATGGTCTGGGTGACAAGGGGGTATTGGGTCACAGGTTGGACTTGATCCTCTCAAAGGTCTTTTCCAGCCTGGGTGATTCTGTGATAATTGTGACACTGCAGGGCCCTGGGGAAGCAAGGGGCCATTGTGACACTGCAGGGCCTCATGGAACTGAGAGGACCAGAGTGACACTGTGTACGTGGCACCACAGAGCCAAGGGGCCACTGTGACACTGTGGGGCTGCATGGAAGCAAGGAGTCCATTGTGACACTCTGGGTCCTCATGGAACCACAGAGGCCACTGTGACACTGCAGGGCCTTGTGGAACCAAGAGGCCATTGTGACACTCCAAAGCCTCGCTGAAGCAGGGAGACCATTGTGATGTGTGCGAACCTCATGGCACTAAGGGTTTATTGTGATATAGCAGGGTCTCATGGAAGCAATTGTCAATTGTGAAAAGGTGGATCCTGAGAGACCATGGTGACAGTAGGGAAACTCATGGAACCAAGGGTCCATTGTGACCAAGAAAGGCCTTGTGGAACCAAGGGTCCATTGTTAAACCGTGAGGCCTCATGGAGCCCTGAGCCATTGTTACACTGTGGCCACAAGGAGCCAAGGGGGCATTGTGACACTGCCAATTCAAGGAGACCATTGTAATTGAGGAACCCCATAGAGGCAAGAGTCCATTGTTACACAGTGAGGCCCTGTGGAACCAAGGGGACAACAGTGACATTGCAGGGCCTCATGAAACCATGGAGACTATTCTGATACTTTAGCACCTACTGGAACAAGGTACATTATATCATGGCAGGGCCTCATGGAATCAAGAGCACTACAGTGAACACTGTGGAGCTCCTTGGGATGAAGGATCCATTCTGACACCATGGAACCAAGGATACCATTGTGCCACTAAGGGGCCCCATGGAATCAAAGGTGCATTCTTACATGAAATCATGGAGGCAATTTTTACACTTTGAGGCCTTGTGAAATCAAAGGGCCATTGTGGACTTCAGAGCCTTGTGGAGCCAAGGGGACCACAGTGACACTGAGAGAGGCTCAGTGAAATCAAAGGGCTGCTGTGAGACTCAATGGATCCAATGATCTGTTGTGACACTGCAAGGATTCCTTACGGAATCATGGAGACTATTGTGACACTACAAGCCTCATTGATCCAAGGGGCCGTTGTGACACTGCAAGGCCCCATGGGAGCAAGAGACCAGTGTGACACTATGGAACCCCATGGAAACAAGAGGCCAGTGTGACACATCTGGGCCTCAAGGAACCAAGGATCCACACTGCCATTGTGATACTACAGGGACACATGGAAACAAAGGAACAGGTAACAGGTCTGGATGGCTTGCCTGACTGATCCAACTGCCCTTGGCATATCAATGGTCTCTTCTCATGTGCCCCTGAAACACTGGGGACCCCGTGGCACGAAGGACATCACTGTGGCCCTGCTGGGCTGCATGGTCCCAAGGGGCTGGTGTGCAGCAGCAGGGCTGTGTGGAACCAAGAGGCCATTGCTGCATTACAGGGCCTCGTGCAGCCAAAGGGCCGTTGTGATCCCGCAGTGCACCATGGATCCATGGAGACCATTGTGGCATTGCCAGGCCCCATGGAATCATGGAGACCATTGTGACACTGTGGGGTCCCACGGAACCAAAGGGCCATTGTGACCCTGCAGGGCCTCATGGAACCAAGGGGACATGGAACTAATCTAGTGGGTTTGGCCTCCCAGGGACTACCTGACAAACCCAGCTGACTTTGGCATGTGGAAGGTTACCTCTCATTTACTCCTGTAGAACTGGGGCTCCATGCTTTCCTTCCAATGGAAAAGAACCTTCCCTCTTTCCAGGAACCCTTGACTGAAATTGGTACTGACCCTAAAATATTTCTTATATTCAAGGGTTTCTCCCAGACGCAAACTGCCAGGACAGCCTCTGGTGGTCACAACTCATCGGCCCCTGAGACACGCAGGTACGTTCCCTCCTACCTATTAAAAGGAACCAGCCTTCTGGTTCAGGGGCCATGGCCAAAACTGTGATTTGGCCTCCCAAATTCTATCTAGGAAAGGATTGCTCCCAAGCAAAAGAAGCCAGAACAGAGAGGTCTGGCTGCTTTTGTTTTTCTGCTGATTTCCGTAGACTATGAACAAAATGTGTTTGCCAACACATTAGAGAGGGCCCAAAGATCTCCAAAGATGAGGTTTGCAGACTGCAAGCACATGACCACTGTATAGGGACAAAAAAGCTCTATGCTTAGTGGAGTGGAGACTGAGGACAGCAGAGGAGCGCTGTGGGAGTGCGTGGATGGCAGTTTCAGAGATGGTGGATCTTTTTAGCACAGTAGAGAGCAGCTGGAGTAGGAAAGAATTAACGCCAGTGGCAGCTGGGGAGGTCAGCACTGGAAAAAAGGAGAAAGGAATTTCCCACCCAGGACAGGTTTAGGGTGCAACACGTCCCTCAGAAGGAGTCTGAAGCAGCCCAAGGCTTTGTGTGGCCAGGCAGAGGCAGACAGGACGCAGAGCTGTCAGCAAAGGAAGGGGCAGCAAGGTGGGGCAGCTGGGGGATGACGACAGCCTGCAGGGACAGAGGCACAGGGCACGGACACCTAGGACAGCCTGGGCTGTAGAGGGCACAGTGATGGGCAGCAGCTGAAAGGCCCTTCTAGAGCCAACTGCTGCAGCACTTGGGCCATGGCTGCTGGCCCTGGGCCTGAGGCCAGCAGGGGACAAGCGAGCCTTGCTGTGCTGGGGCCTCATTGCCTCCTTGTCCCTGCTCAGCAGCCTGGCAGGGGCTGCCCCATGGTCCTGCCCTTGGCATTGCACATCCCCAGAGCCCAGTGCCCCGGGAAGAGCCTTGAGCAATGAGGGAGGGACAGGATCTGCCTTGCCAGGGGCTGGGGCTCAGGCCTGGGCCCTTTGCATTCCTGAAACACATCCAGCTGTGCCCAGCACCAGAGACACCTTTCCCTGCTTTGTCCCCACCTGCCATCAGTGCCTCCAGTGTTCTGCTCTAACTGGGATTTGAGGACACTTTCTCAGTCCTGTCCTTCACTGGGATCTAGTTAAATATGGGAAACTTCAGTGCTTCAATCTCACTTGGAGCTCTTGAGAAGTGCTTTGAGCACACTCTCTCAGGGACTGAGTCTGATGTAAACAGCACCAAAGCCCCGAGAGGGTGGTTCAAGTCCTTTTGTTGTGCCTGTGCTGCTGAGCTGGGCCAGGCTCCAGCACAGAGGCAGCTCCTGGCAAGGGCAGCACTGCAGAGAGACAGCTCTGCCCAGGAGCAGCTCCTGTGACAGCCCAGCAGGGCTGGGGCACTGCCAGGGCATGGCAGGGACACGAGCAGGGCACAGGCAGAGCTCACAGGTGCACAGCACTGGCAGGGGCTGTGTCATGTCCCAGAGGGGGCTGTGGCACAGCAGCACCTCTGTGGCTGTGTCATAGAGCCAGAGAGCAGCTGTGATGTCAGAAAGGGGCTGTGTGTCAGCACAGCGTGGGTAGTGTGAGGTCACAGATTGGGCTGTGACATCACAGAACAGGCTGTGATATTGCTGAGTGGGCTGTGACAGCGCTGGACGGTTGTGTGACACCATAGAGAGGGCAGTGAGGTCACAGAGGAGACTGTGCCATCATAGAGGGTGGCTCTGTGATATAGGACAGCAGGCTGTGACATTACAGAGCAGCTGTGTGATGTCCCAGAGAAGGCTGTGGCATCAGAGAGTGTGTTCTGCCATCACAGGGTGGCTATGTGACATCAGAGAGGGGCTATGACATCCTGGAGCAGGATGTGACATCACAGAATGGCCGTGTGACATCCCAGGGCAGATTGTGTGACATCACAGCAATGACTGTGACTTCACAAATCACAGAGGCTGTGTGACATCACAGGGGCTATATGACATCACAGGGCAGTGTGACATCACAGGGTGCTGTATGACATCACAGGGCTGTGTGACAGCACATGTGGCTGTGTGACATCACTGGGGGCTGTGTGACATCACAAGGATTGTGCAACATCACAGGGTGCCGTGTGACATCACAGGGGCTTTGTGACATCATAGGATGCTGTGTGACATCATAGGGTCTGTGAGACATCACATGGCTGTGTGACATCACAATGACTTTGTGACATCATAGGGTGCTGTGTGACATCACAGGGGCTTTGTGACATCATAGGGTGCTGTGTGACATCATAGGGTCTGTGTGACATCACATGGTTGTGTGACATCACAATGACTTTGTGACATCATAGGGTGCTATGTGACATCACAGGGGCTGTGTGGCATCATAGGGTGTTATGTGACATCATAGGGTTCTGTGTGACATCACAGAGCTGTGTGACATCACAATGACTTTGTGACATCATAGGGTGCTGTGTGACATCACAGAGCTGTGTGACATCATTGGGTGTTGTGTGACATCATAGGGTTCTGTGTGACATCACAGAGCTATGTGACATCATAGGGTGTTGTGTGACATCATAGGGTGCCATGTGACATCACATGGTTGTGTGATATCATATGGTGCTGTGTGACATCACAGGGGCTGTGTGACATCATAGGGTGCTGTGTGACATCACAGAGCTGTGTGACATCACAGGGCTGTGTGAGGTCACTGGGGAGGTCACTCTGTCCCGTTCCCCCCTCACAGTCCAACGCTGCTCGTGCACAGGGGGGTCCCCTGTCCCCCCAGGTCCCCCCACCCCCCATGCCGCAGCCTCCCCCAGAGGATGCTCCACGAGATCGACCGCAGAGCCTGACACGGGGACAGGGGCCGGGCCCTGGGGGTGGCACAGGGGGACAGGGACCCCCCGGCAGCGTCCCCGTGTCCCAGGGCCAGAGCCTGGGCCAGGGCTCCTTCACCCTGTAATGAGCCAGGGGCTGAGAGCATTTAAAAAATCCCCAGCACAGGATCAGCAAAAACCAGATTTAATGTTAAGCTACAGCACTACTCCTTGGCAAGAGTCACCCTACTCCTGACTGGACACTTCAGGCACACCAAGGAAACAAAGCAACAACAAAACCAAACAAAATCCAGTCAATCAAACCAGAAATGAACCGAGAACTGTCCATGTGTGTGTGCTCAGGTGGGTGTGACAAAAGCACAGTGAGGGCAAGGATAAAAGGAATGCGGCCTCAAAGCCCAACAGAGCTCAAACTTAACAGGACTTAACTTATACCTTAACCTTAACTTATACTTTGATCTTCACAATTTAACAAAAGAACAGCACTTAACAGTATTTAACCTAACTTTTAACCTATGACTATAACAATTTAACAGAGGAATAACACTTAAAAGTATTTAACTTAGATTATAACTTATATTAAACTTAACTTAGGAAAACAACAACACTTAAAACCATTTAACTCAGCTTACATCTTGTCCTGGGGTGACTTTATGATGCTGCATTGTATCCCCATGCATCTGTTTAGCCCAGAAAGAAGTTTTACACCTTTAAGATTTGAGAGTGAAGTGGGTGGAAAAGGAGAAGCAGTGGAATGTCTGAGGCAGTTGCTTTCAAAATCTGTAGATAAGAGCTTCAGCTTTCCTTCTCCTGACTGTGTTGTCTGCAGCATGGATGGGCGGTGAGAGAGAGCTCTCCTTTGTTTTTACTTGTTGAGAATTGGTTAGAAAGCCATGGACACAACTGTGGATATGGCTCGGCTGAGGCCTTCTTGCAGGAGAGCAGCTCCTGCTAAGAAGTAGCTAGGCCTTGCTCTTAAGCAGATTTTGCAGAGCAGCAGTGTTTGCTGCTAAGAGACTTTTGCAAAAGCAATGCAGCTAGCATAATTTGCAGAGTTAGTCGATAAGTAATACGTATGTCCATTGTTCAATCAAGGCCTTAACTTCCAGGGAAGCACGTAGCAAGCAAGGTATAACCCTGGGACGGATACTATATAGCAATAAGTATAGGGGAAGTAGGAGCAGTGGAATAGCACGTATACTTTTTGGCTAGAAATTCAGTAGGCGTGATTATCGCACACTTGCAATAACCAATAATAAGAGAAGGCGTACATAGTAAAAGCCAATAAGATTGCACTAATATGAATAATGCTGATTTATGCTATGTTGGGCTATAAAACTGTCTGATGCTCTCAATAAAGTGGATTGTGCTTTATCAATCACATTGATTGTCTGGCTGATCCCCTCGCTATTCCTCCACGAGTGGCTCCGCTCCCCCGCAGTGGCGCCCGAACAAGTGGCTTCCGACCCTAAGGCCTTCTAACCATAGGGCTCGTTCCACCGCAGCACTGGAGGTAAGCGAGTGGGGAAGCTCCAAGTTGCAGTGCTTGGAGGGCAAAGATTCCTGTATGCTGGCATACTGCTGGTTTCCATGCCTGGGTTCTCCACATTCCGGAGGCTCGCCGTCCCAATTCCGCCGCCGTACAGTGTTTCACACGACTGTGGTAAAGGCTGCAATGTAATGTATGCACGCAAATTACACTTTGATTCCTGAGCTGCCCCCTTCGTTAGTTTAAAAAACCAAAAAAAAAGGGGAAATTGTGGCTAAGCAGACAGGACAAACGGCTTTTAATTTATTTAAATGCTTTTTAGAAAAGCGAAAGGTGGAAATAGATTATAAGAAGGACTTAGTAAAGTTATTTGACTATGCTAGGGAGAAAGGATTTTTTATTGCTCCTGAGGAGCTTTTTACAGTTGAGGAGTGGAAAAAACTAGGAGATTGTTTGGCTTGGGAGGTCATTCGGAAAGATAAGATGGCTAAAAGGCTAGTTTGGCCTTGGCAGGTTATATTTAACTCTTTTGAAGCATATCAGACAGAGAGAAAAATTGGTGCTGTTGCGTCTGTATGTTTAGATGGTGAACCTCTTGTTGCAGAGCGAGCTGCACAAGCTGGTATGTATGTTTTTGGAGAAAATCATCTTCCAGATCCACCAACTCTGTCACAATTTACAATGCCACAAAAATCTGTTTCTAACACAGCTGTTCAGTCTCCTGTAGCAGAGCCCTCTGCCTCTCCCACAGACACAACAAAACAGCAAACTGAGCAAGTTTCAGATAAGGAAGGTGAGGAAAAAGCAAAGATGAAAGTAGAAATTGAGGCTAGAGATTGGAATAAAATCATGGGGGAAGCAATAGCAGCTGGGGACCAAAATTTTGCTGCAAAATTACAGGGAGACTCGATAGTTAAACAGCAGGCATTTCCGCTTACATATTCTCCTACTGCAGAAGGCATGCAGGTAACAATAGCTCCCTTGGATTGGAAGTTGTTAATGCAATTATGTAGTACAGTAAATGAGGCAGGAATACAGGGGCAGCCTACAAAACAAGTGCTTAATTATATTTGGGTTTCAGGACTATTTTTACAAGAGGACATGAAAAATGTTTTTAAACTAATTATGACACAATCACAGTTTATGCTATGGCAGGCACATTTTCAAGCTTTATGTGAAGAAGCTGCATGTATTCAAAGGGCACCTAATGATCCACTTAGGGGGGTCACAATGGACAGATTTATGGGAATAGGTCAATTTGCCAGGATAGACGCCCAAGCATTATTGGGCCCAGATATAGTAAAGGAGGCAATGCGATTAGCTAGGGCTGCATATGATTTAGTTAGAACTGAGAGAGGAGAATTACCATCCTATATGCATATTAGACAAGGTCCACAGGAGTAATTGTGGACAAGCTTACTGCTGCAATAGAGAGAGCAGGAGTACCTCAATATATGCAGGGGCCACAGCTTAAGGAATGTGTTGTACAAAATATCAATGCACAAGTAAGATTGATAATAGCTACATTATCAGGTGATTGGACTGTAGTGGATTTGTTAGATCGTATGAGTAAAATTCCACAAGGAACTCAAGCTATGTTAGTTGAGGCTGTTAAGGATTTAACATTAACTCTAAAAGGCAGGCAGTCTCAGGATCAAGCTTTTGCTGTTGCTGCACTTGAGCCATTAAAGCCACATAAATTTCAGACTGCTGACAAGTCTCACTCCAATGTGAGGTGTTTTCGATGTGGGTGGAATGGCCACATATGACGAGACTGTCAAACTACAAATGTTTGGTGCCGTATCTGTCAGCATAACTCACATTCCACAGACAAGCGTGAGGGGACGCGGCGCGAAGACACCAACTGTGTACCAAGTCACCCAAGTACCTCCAGTAGCCCCTCCTTGTTCCCAGCCTGCAAACGTCAGCCAGCCACTGCAACAGGTTCTTGCTCCCTGCCGGTGAACTTCAGCCAGCCACAAAGAGGGAGCCTCGGCCTGGACTTGGCAACTGCAATAGACATTGTACTTAAAGACTCCAAACCTTTAAAGGTTCCTACTGGGGTTTGTGGACCTTTAATTTTAAATGGACAATCTTATGAAGCTTTGTTATTGGGACGATCTTCAACTATTTTACAGGGACTAACTGTTGAACCTGGAATTATCGATGCGGATTATACAGGTGAAATTATGATTATGGTTCATACACATTTTCCTCCTATCAGTATTCCTGCAGGAAGCTGCATAGCTCAGCTGATTCCACAACAACAGCTGATTAAGGAGGCCCAAGGACCACTGAGAGGAACTGGTGGATTTGGATCTACAGGAGGTTTGGTATTACTTACCCTTACAATGGATCAGCGCCCTGTTGTGGAGGCTATATTACGTTTTGCTCAACAGGAAGGGCGACTTCGAGCTTTATTGGATACAGGTGCTGACATTACCATTGTTGCTAAGCATCATTGGACATCTGATTGGCCACTGCAAAATTGTCTGGAGGCAGTTGAAGGGGTTGGTGGAGCAGGACAGGTCCAAAAAAGCTGTGGGCCTGTATCCATTACAATTGATCAAAACACTGTATCAGCCATAGTGACAGTGATGGATCTTCCTGTTGGTGTACAAGCATTAATTGGGTGAGATGTCCTTGCTCAGATGGGGCTAGAGTTGCACTTGGGAGATGGCCCTTTTTGGTGATGGCCACTACTAGGACTTTCCCGATCCAACTCACCTGGTTAACAGACACACCTGTTTGGATAGAGCAGTGGCCGTTAAAAAGGGAAAGTCTTGAACAAGCCCACCTTCTGGTGCAAGAACAACTTCAGCAAGGACATGTAAAACCTTCTACCAGCCCTTGGAATACACCTACTTTTGTTACCCAGAAAAAATCAGGAAAGTACCGGCTACTTCATGATCTTTGAGCTGTAAATGCACAAATGCAACCTATGGATGCGCTTCAGCCAGGACTTCCTAACCCTGCTATGATTCCTCGTGGATGGGACATTTTAATTGTGGATTTTAAAGGACTGTTTTTTCACAATTGCCTTGCACCCTTCTGACACACAAAGGTTTGCTTTTACCTTACCTGCAATTAACAGAGAGGCTATTGCACAATGATATGAGTGGACTGTGTTACCTCAGGGTATGAGGAATTCACCAACACTGTCAGTTATTTGTTGCAGTAGCCTTACAACCATTAAGGGTGTGCTGGAAATCCACATTGATTTTTCATTATATCAATGGCATACTGTTTGCGCAGAGTGTTCCTTTTACCAAGGATCACAAGCGTACAATAATTAATACACTGTCACAGCATGGACTAGTGGTTGCTCCTGATAAAATCCAGAGGACTAATCCTTGGCATTATTTGGGTTGGCAAATATCTGATTCTGTCATAAGGCGTCAGAAACTGGAGCTGAAAACAACCATTCATACCTTACATGATGCCCAGCGACTCCTCGGTGGCCTTCAGTGGCTTTGACCGGTAATAGGATTTACAAATGATGATCTGGAAGTCCTTCGCCCACTGTTAAAAGGTACCGACCCTGCTGCACCTGTTTCTGTAACTGCTCAGCAGACACGGATTTTACAAAAACTGGCTACAATTATCTCTGAAAGAGCTGTTTCTCGGAGAGTGGAGGATGTACCCATTGACATTACTATTTTACAGGGTAAAGATCACCTCATGGGTGCTCTCACACAGCTCACAGCAGATCATCAGACGTTTGTTTTGGAATGGCTTTTTACATCTGTACAACCTAGGACTACAGTACAGAGTCGTGTGGCTAATTTAGCTACGTTGATAAAAAATGGGTGTCTTCGATGTTTGCAAATTTCAGGACTTGAGCCAGCAAATATTTATGTGCCTTTACGTGCTGAGGACTTGGCATGGTATATGTATCATTCTCCAGAATTACAAACAAGTCTTCTGGAAGCAGCACAAAACATTCAATTGAAGTCACTAAAAAATCCTGTTTTACAATGGATACAATGTTGCACT
The DNA here is from genome assembly GCF_903797595.1 of Erithacus rubecula. Classification (NCBI taxonomy): domain Eukaryota; kingdom Metazoa; phylum Chordata; class Aves; order Passeriformes; family Muscicapidae; genus Erithacus; species Erithacus rubecula. Next base: position 3,818 of record NW_027635781.1, on the reverse strand, counting down.
TGGATTCCTAAACCTAAGGTCTTGGATCATCCTCTGCAGAATGCCATCACTGCATACACTGATGCTGGAAAGAAGTCAAGACGAGCAGCAGTTGTCTGGTTGCAGGGGAAACAATGGCATAATGAGATGCTGCCTGCAGAGTCTCAGGACTCTCTTCAAACACTGGAACTTCGAGCTGTTCTCAGAGCTATTTTAAAATGGCCTCATGGGAACTTGAATGTTGTTACTGACTCTCTATATGTAGTGGGTGTAACTCTGCGAATAGAGGATGCACTTATAAAGGACATTAAAAACATTAGATTGCTAGAACTTCTGAGATAATTACGTCAGGCTGTCAACATTCGTACAGCACCAATGGCTATGCTGCATATACGTAGCCATAAGTGGACTGATGGCCTAGGCAAAGGCAATGATATTGCAGATCAATTAGTATCTGTGACTGTACCTCTCAGTGAATTTCAGCAGGCACGAATGGCACATGATACATTCTATCAAAATGCCCGGGGCCTTCACAAGCAATTCCGTATATCTTTATCAGAAGCTTGAGGAATTGTTAAATCTTGTCCAATTTGCAGTCTGCAAGGCCCAGGGTTGGGAATGGGTGTGAATCCCAGGGGCTTAGGTCCTAATGAAGTTTGGCAAATGGATGTAACTCATGTTCCTTCTTTTGGGAAATTGAAATATGTGCATGTAACAATTGATACTTATAGTGGGTTTATTTGGGCAACTGCTCAAACAGGTGAAAAAGCACTTCATGTATCCCGACATTTGTCAAGTTGTTTTGCAGTAATGGGGGCTCCTAAACAATTGAAAACAGATAATGGTCCTGCATATATTAGTGAGAAAATGAGAAAGTTTTGTCAGCAATGGGGTATTTCTCATATCACTGGCACTGCTCACTCCCCAACAGGTCAAGCTATAGTAAAGCGAGCTCATCAGACTTTAAAAAATTATTTAATGAAGTTTAAAGGTGAAACAGATGTACAATCATTGCTCACCAAAGCTTTATTTGTGTTAAATTACTTGTGTATTTTGGGATCACATGCTGAACCATCTGTTGTCATTCATAGCAGGGGGACAGAACAAATCCCAAAAATGACCCCTATGAGAGTTATGTATCGGGATCCCAAAACAGGAATATGGCAAGGACCTGCTGTACAATATATGGGTAGAGGTTACGTGTGTGTTATTGCTCCCACAGGACCCATTTGGGTACCCAGCAAATGGATTCGTCCAGTGACTGATGACAGAGGCTGCACCTCCTCCACCTCAGACCCAGGAAGAAGAGGAACGAGAGAGAGCGACTGAGGGATCATCTGGCAGTACAACCCTTAGTCCAACAACTCGAGACTCTTCTGAAGAGGACCACTGAGTGGTCAACTCTTTCTGATTTGGAAGAGTTTGCTATTTACCAACCTTCATTATTTGCTGATCAAATTGGACTGGGAAAGAGACAATGTTTAAGCTGTAATAAAAAATGTAAGAGAGGTGCATGGGTATTGATAAAATGTGGTAGATGTAAGGAAAAGTGTTGGTTACATCAAACACACTTATGGCAACCTGTGTGTCTTATTTGTACTGAAAAACTGCAACATACTAATTGGCAGCGAGAGGCTTTGGCATTAATTGACACTCATTTTTCCTCAGGAGGTGAACAACGTGATCGCCGGCAACCTTCTCTTGTAACTGTAGGGTATGTTGTTGAAAATTGTAAGAACAGGTATCGATTGTTAGTACGTTGGTGTCTCTTGTTTGCTATCCAACAGACAGAGTGGTTTGCTGCTACAGTAGTACTAAAATCTGTCTGTTCTCGGGATATCCCAGATATTACACGTCACTGTTGTATACCAAATCATCAATGTGATGATGTTATTAAGGGGCATCTCTGGCCTGAATCTAGGCATGGTAATCTTAGGATGCTAATCACTTCCTTCATCCTGACTGAAGCATGGATACCAACACAACCCAAAACTAATGTGTGGGTTACCCTGGCAAATAAGACTGGGCAAGATGCTATATGCCTGTCTTTATCAACACCAGGTAATCCTTTTTCTACATGCTTGGTTGGTATCCCACTTGATTCCTGGCCATGTCCTGATGCACTTTCAGTCTGTAAAATTTCAAATCCGAAGAACAATGTTAATTTTTGGGACTTATGGGTTCCATATTTAAAGCATGCATCTTTAGAACCCCAAGAATTGGAATTGATGGGGTCAGTTCGAGCTGATGCATGTGTGATGTTCAATTACTCTAGAAAATCTTTACATCAGCCAGACTCAGTTTTGGTCAATGCATCTCTTTCAGTGTATCGAAATGCTTCACTGTGGTGCAATTATACTTCTGCTACTATCTCAGAGTCCACAAACACTCCTTTTGCTTTGCCCCCAGGTGTGTTTTTGATTTGTGGGGACAGAGCTTGGCCAGGCATACCATCTAGATTGAGAGGAGGACCATGTACCTTAGGAAGACTTACCTTGTTTACTCCTAATGTGTCAATGATTTTACAGGCACGTCAAAGACATCTTCGCATTAAAAGATTGGCTCATGCTTACAAATCTGACTGTCAGGATAATGTCAAATTTTGGTCAACTGCACAAATTATAGCAGCATCTATTCTTACTCCAGGTGCTGCTAGTGCAAGAGCTTTCTCTCAACTTGATAAACTGGGCTGTTGGTTAGCAAAACAGGCTAATGCTACCTCTATAGCTCTATCACAACTTTTGACTGACGTTGATTCTGTTCGTCATGCTACTTTGCAAAACCGAGCAGCTATAGATTTTTTGCTTTTAGCACAAGGCCATGGATGTGAAGACTTTGAAGGAATGTGTTGTATGAACCTTTCTGATCATTCTGTGTCCATTCATAAACAAATAAGTGATTTGAAACAGCTTACTACTCACTTGCAAGTATACACTGGATTAGGTTTAACTGATTGGCTAAAGTCATTACATTTGGGGCCATGGCTGACATCTCTTTTACAGCACCTTATAATAATTGCACTTGTAATTGTGGTTGTACTTCTGCTTGTTCCGTGCATTTTTCAATGTTTGCAGAAAAGCATGACACGCATAGCAGAGTCTGCCATGAGTCATGCTTTTCTTGCACAAAATAAAAAAGGGAGAATTGTTGAGAATTGGTTAGAAAGCCATGGACACAACTGTGGATATGGCTCGGCTGAGGCCTTGTTGTAGGAGAGCAGCTCCTGCTAAGTAGTAGCTAGGCCTTGCTCTTAAGCAGATTTTGCTGAGCAGCAGTGTTTGCTTTTAAGAGACTTTTGCAAAAGCAATGCAGCTAGCATAATTTGCAGAGTTAGTCGATAAGTAATACATATGTCCATTGTTCAATCAAGGCCTTAACTTCCAGGGAAGCACGTAGCAATTGAGGTATAACCCTGGGATGGATACCATATAGCAATAAGTATAAGAATAAGGGAAGTAGGAGCAGCCGGATAGCACGTATGCTTTTTGGCTAGAAATTCAGTAGGCGTGATTATCTCACACTTGCAATAACCAATAATAAGAGAAGGCGTACATAGTAAAAACCAATAAGATTGTACTAATATGAAAATGCTGATTTATGCTATGTTGGGCTATAAAACTGTCTGATGCTCCCAATAAAGTTGGATTATGTTTTATCAATCACATTGATTGTCTGGCTGATCCCCTCGCTATTCCTCCACGAGCGGCTCTGCACCCCCGCAACAAGTCACATACATCATGTAGATAAACCATGCACTATTTAAGAGAGTAACATTTTTACTGTTTCAGCAAGTTCTACTTCGGTACACACATAAATTTACTTAACTGAATACCCCTCAC
>NW_027635782.1:0-64580 GCF_903797595.1 Erithacus rubecula | reverse complement strand
AGTACACTAAGTATTATTCAATAATGATATTAATTTCCAATACCATGTATTACATTACTAATTTCCTAATATTTGCATGCAACCTATAGGAACAACTAAATTACCATGTTTTATGGCTTTACCCTTATCTTGAGATCTTTGCTGCCAGGCTTGAGACAGGAGTCTGTTGGTTCTTTTGGCAGTATGGTATTTGGTTTTATCTAACAAAGCAAGAGGTCTCAAACCTTAACATAACTATTTTCAGCATCTATGTCAAATACTGCTAACATCTCTATTTCATCTATTGTTTCAGAACTGCTTGCTAGCATTCATAAGTCTTTGCTATTCCTTCACCAACTCCCCCATTTCGTTGAACACAAAAATATTAGAAACTGTCTTGGTCATTATTTCCTATACACTGGGTATGCAGGGTAAAAACACTAATAACACAACTATTACTAATAGAATAAACAAGCCTATTTTACAAGTTCCTTTAGCCACGAGGCAAAGCTCCAACCTTCGAACAACCTGTCTAGCCAGGTGGATCACTTGTAGTAATTTGGTTAGCTAAATCCTTCAAATTGTACAGCTGTTTATGAATGGAAACAGAATGATCTGATAAATTCATGCAACACAATCCTTGAAAATCTTCACAGCCATGCCCATGAGCCAGTAAAGGAAGTCAAGGGCTGCTCTGTTTTGTAGAGTGGCATGTTTCACTGCTTCTTCATCTGTCAACAAGTCACTAATTGCAATTGATGTGACATTTACTTCTTTACTGAGCCAACATCCCAACTGATTTAACTGTCTCAGAGCAAATGCAGTGCTCACTGAGGTAAAAAAAATGCACCGGTGGTCCCTGAGCCCTGGCAGGTCAGTGTCATCCGGTCCCCGCAGCACCGCCGGCGTCCAGGGGGGCTCCACCAGGAGCTGAGTGCTCTGGGCACCTGCTGTGACAGGGGACACCAGCCTGCCAGGGCACCATGGGGCTGGAGACAGTGGGGCAGGGACATGGCATCCCCTGAGGACTCACCACGGAGGCCGAGGATCTGGGCTGGGAGAAGGGACAGGGCTGGGTGGGGGTGGCTCCGTGGGGACAGTGGCACCCAGGATCAGGGTGGGGCTGTCCTCAAAATATCCCTTTGAGGACACCCTTCTTGTAGTAAAGTGCTTGGTCCCCAACAGGTCTGCAGAGGCTACCAGGGTAGAGCTCTGTTTCACGCATCTGGGTGGCACGGGTGCCTCTGGAATGGGGTCAGTGTGGCCATCTCATGCTGGCACAGGTCACACTCACCAGCCCTGTGGGCACCTCCCCATGGTGCATCCCCTCTGTCCCTTTCCCCAGAGCTGCCCCAGGTCCATGCAGCCAAACCCCACATCCCTGTCCCCGAATCCCTGTCCCCCATCCCTGTCTCCACATCTCTCTCCCACATTCCAGTTCCATTGTTCCTGTTCCTAGGGCCACCCCAAAACCCTGGTCAGACTGAGAGGCCACTGCCTCTGTCCCCCACTACCTCTGCTGACCTTAAGGACCTCAGGGGACCCCCTAGCCGCCCTGTGCCCCCTCCCCACCGCTCTCTGCCTCACCAGGGCCCATCCCCAGGGCGTCAGGCCCGTGCCCAGGGCACTCACCCCACAGGAGCAGCGCCACCTTCCCGGCCATCCTGGTGTCCCTGGCCATGGGCACTGGCTGTCACTCGCTGCTGGGGCCACCCGTCCCCTGGCTGGCGGCTCTTGGGATGAAGGGACAGGAAGCGAGGTCACCTCTCATCCTCATGTGTAGGTGGCTCTTGGTGGGGACAGGGTGGGGACAGGATGGGGGCAGGGTGGGGACCTTGTGGGACATGGTGTTGATGGTGGGACATGGTGAGGACAGGATATTGTCAGAATTTGGAGGCTGAGGCGGGGCAAGGAGCCAAGGATGGGTGCCCAGGGCACTGGGGTGCCGAGGATGGGGTCCCTTAGGAATGAGGGTCCCACGGGTTGGGTGGATTCACACTCAGGGATGAGGGTTCCAGAACAGTGTGGTCTCCAGGGATTTGTGATCATGGGATGGATCCCAGGGGTGCGGATGCCAGGGGAATGGGTGTCCTTTTGGAATCATGGTCCTTAGGCAAAGGGGGTGCCAGGAGCTGGAACTACCAGGATGGGGGTCCTTAGAAATGGAGATACTAGGGAATAGCAGTCCTGGGATTGGGATCCCAGGGAATGGGGGATAGAAGGAATGGGGTTCTCATGGTTGGATTTCCAGGGGAATGGGCAGTGCTAGGCATGAGCAGTAGCTGGGCAGGTCCAAAGGTCACAGCTCCTTCCCTGGGTGCTTCATATTTTGGGGTGAACCAGGGCCCAACGCTGCCCCCCTGGGGTGCACATTTCCTGGGCAGGCATCACACGGAGAGCCTGGGTAGCTCCGTTTCTGTTCCCTCCCCTGCCCTCGACTTTTTCCTCTCTTTATTTCTCTGTTTTCCTTATTTCCCTTACTTTTGTGCCATGCTCCCTCACTCCCAATTCCTGGCTCGTAAATCCTGGGAAACACCTGGGCAGGGAATGGGTGGGGGGACCCCAGGGAGGGAGAAAAGGGGGTGGGGAGTATGCAGGGAGGGGTGGGGAGGCTGTGGGGGATGGGGATGTCCAGCTGAGGTCCCCCAACACTTTCACTTTGTCTCTCCTGCAGCAGAAGGAAGAGGCTGTTTGTGCTGAGTCACACAGGGTGGGTTCTGTCCTGGGGGCACATCCAGGGGGTCCTGCCTGAGGGGATCCTGTTCTGGGGGTGACATGTTCTGGGTGGATTTTGTCCCAGTGGTGACACATCCCAGCGGGGGAGATCCTGTCCTGGGGGATGGCAGTTCTGGGCAGGGTCCCTGGACACATTCCCTGAGCAAGTCCCTGTCCAGGGCAGGGCACATCCCGGAGACCCCTGTCCCGAGCAGGGGGGCCCTGCCAACCCCCTCTGTCCTCAGTGGGGCACTGTGACCTCTGTGACCTCTGGGGTGCCGTAACTCAGGGTGTGACCCACCCACTCTACACCCCCTCATTGGCTGCCCCCGCCCATCTGGGAGCCTCAATCCCCATTTGGGAACCCTCACAGGTGCAGCACCTCGGCCCCATTGCACAGCCCACCAAGATCATTCTGTGGGTGAAAAACCCCAGCAGGGCTGACTGGGGGGAACAGACATGCGCTGGTGTCAGTCAGGGAGGGCACAGACATCCCAAAAACACCCAGACCTCAACCCCACACCCAAAACGCCTGCAGGGCCTGAGTGCTGGCAACCAGGAGATGGATGAGACCCTCCCCATGAAAAACTTTTGAAGCTCTGGGGGGCTTCCCCCTCCCTCTCCTGCTCCCCACAATCCCCCCACTGGGTTTCTGTCATAAGGGGTTGGGACACTTTGGGTTTACTTGATTTGGAGAGAAATCCTGTTCCAGACCTCTCCTTTCTTGCTCCTCCCCTGCAGGATCTGAGCCAGGAAGGGCAGCTGGGGAATGGAGCCCCAGGCTGGAAGGAGCTCCCAAACTCCTGCTCCTTGAAGCCAGTGGCCATCCAAGTGTGGGGCCAGCCATGGCCCAGCCCCAGTGCCCAGGGATGGGCATTGGCCAGCCCTGCTCTGGCCAGCCCCAGGTGGCAGCCAGGACCTGAGGCTCCCCCTGCCCCCTTGGCTTTGATTCTCGCAGCTTTCGAGCTGCTGCAAAGGTGAGAATTCTTTCTGTGGCCAAAAAAGGCCTGGCTGTGGTTTGCTCAGCCCTGCAAGAAGCACAAAAGCCAGTGTGAGCCCAAGCAGTGGCTCTGTGAGGGCCCTTTGATGGTTTTCAGAGCAGGGCTGGCTGGAACCCCCCCCTGCAGGGGCAGCTGTGAGGGAACCAGTCCAGAAATGCAGCAATTGATCATTTGGTGCCTGTCCCCAAGGCACTGAGAGAGCCCCAGAACTGCTGCAAATCCCACAAGGATCTGCTCAACAACCTGACCAGGACCCTCCTCCTTGAACAAAACCTGCAGCCCTCTGGAACCTCCCGGAAAGAATGTTTGGGTTCTGGATGTGGACACCAGAAAAGAGAGAAAAAAGTGTGGAAATATGGAGCAGGGGCTCCACACGTGGCTCTGGGGCACAGGGATGTCCCAGCAGGAGCAGGGAGTGCCCAGACAGGGGAATTCAGGGCAGGGTGCAGAGGATTTACCAGGGAATCAGAGCCTGAGGGACACACGGGCATTTCCACAGATTGCTGTGGAACCAAATGTACCCTGGATTTCCCATCATCAGGGCAAGCTCATCACATTTGTCCCCTTAAGTTTTGGCGCCCCAGAGGTCTCAGAACCCCACTGGGGACAGCAGAAATTCTCAGGGTCCCCAGGACAGAGGTCCCCAGGATGTGCCACCTCTGGGACAGGAATCCCCACAGGCGTGGCATCCCCATAACAGGGAGCCCTCTGGAACAAGACTCCAGGACAAGACCCAGGTGTCACCAGCCCAGAGGAGCCCTTTTCCCTCCTGGCAGGATCCCTCTGCATGTGCCCCCCACAACAGAATCCACATCCTGGCCTCAGCATGAACAGCCTCTTCCTTCTGCAGCAGGAAAGAGAAAGCAAAAATCTTGGGAGGGCACGGCCAGAGAACCCCATCCCCCACAGCCCCCCAAACACTGTCCCCTTTTCCCTTTCCTGGGATCCCCTACCTGTTACCTGCACAGGTTTTCTCTGGGATGTGTGAGCCAGGAAATGGGAGGATGGCAAAACATCCAGGGGTGGGGCAGAGAGCCAGAACCTCCCAGGACAAGCCTGGGTTGTCCCCTGGCCATGAGCACCCTGTGGGGGCTGTGATGGGCTCTGAGTCAGCCCAAAATCTGAGGCACCCTGGGCAGGAGCTGTGACTCCTGTGCCCACCCAGCCACTGCCCATCCCTGGCACCCTCATTCTCTTGGTCTCTTCTCCCTGGGGACCCCCACCCCAGGTCTCCCATTGGCCTGCACAACCATTGCCTGGATCCCATCCCATGGGCTGCGTCTTCCTCCAGAAACCCCATTCCCAAGGGTCCCTTTTTTCCCCCTGCACCCCCAGCCCTGGGACCCACAATCCCTGGACACACATCCTTGGCTCTCTACAACACCTCAGCCTCCAAATTCTGTCAACATCCTGTCCTCACCATGTCCCTCCATCAACACCATGTCTCACAAGGCCCCCAACCTGCCCCCATCCTGTCCCCACCCTGCCCCCACCAAGGGTCACCTACACATGAGGATGAGACGTGACCTCGCTTCCTGTCCCTTCATCCCAAGAGCCGCCAGCCAGGGGACGGGTGGCCCCAACAGCGAGTGACAGCCAGTGCCCATGGCCAGGGACACCAGGATGGCCGGGAAGGTGGCGCTGCTCCTGTGGGGTGAGTGCCCCGGGCACGGGCCTGACGCCCTGGGGATGGGCCCTGGTGAGGCAGAGAGTGGTGGGGAGGGGGCACAGGGGGGCTGTGGGGTCCCCTGAGGTTCCCAAGGCAGCAGAGCCAGGGCATGGGCATGGAGCCCTGTGTGACCAGAGTGGTGGGGTGGCCGTGTGGGTAGGAACACGGGATCTGGGATGTGGGGTTGGGAACAGGGGGATCGAGGTGTGGGGACAAGGATGTGGACAAAGGAACCTTAGGGCTAGGGCAGCTGTGGGGACAGGGTCAGGGAGACAGGGATGCAGGGACAGGGACAAGGGCCACGTTCCATGCAGATGGGGCATGGGGAGAGGTGCCATGGGATTGGGATCATGGGCTCAGGGCCATGGGGATGTGGCTGTGGGGACAGGTGCTGTAGGGCTGGGGGAGGTGACCTGTGCACACATGGGGTGTCCACAGTGTCCCCATGTCCTGCCTCAGCCCAGGGTGACTGAAGGGTTTCTGTCCTCAAAACCTCCATGCTACACCAGTTTTCCTGTGGGGACAGTTTGGGGACAGACACCACACCAGGTTCCCCATGTGCTGCTGTACCAGCAGGGCCACCCCCACCCAGCCCTGTCCCTTCTCCCTTCCAGCCCAGACCCTCGGCCTCGCTGGTGAGTCCTCAGGGGATGCCATGTCCCTGCCCTGCTGTCTCCAGCCCTATGGTGGCCCTGGCAGGCTGGTGTCCCCTGTCACCTGCAGGTGCCCAGAGCACCCAGCTGCTGGTGGAGCCCCCCTGGACGCCAGCGGTGCTGTGGGACCGGGTGACACTGACCTGCCAGGGCTCGGGGACCGCCGGTGCCACCACCTGGTACAAGGACGGGCGGCTCTGGGGGCAGGAGGGACCCGACAGCTTCACTGTCACTGAGAGTGGCACCTACACGTGTGGCAGACCCGACAGTGGGCTCAGCCAACCTGTGATGGTGTCAAATGGTGAGGGGGACATGAAATGCTCAGGGTGGTTGGCTGATAGGTCTGGGTGGGCTCCACTCCGTGAATGGACGCACATCCCTTGTGTGGTGAGAGCCTGTCCCCTGCATACAGGGACATCTGTGTCATGGGGCTGCTCCTGGTGTCCATGGGACCCTCCCGTGCAGTGGACACTGCACCCAGATGTCCCCAGTGCCATGGGCACCCATTCTGGACCTGTCTTGGGCTCCTCAGTTTGACAGGTCCCTCCTGTCCCACAGACTGGCTTGTGCTGCAGGTGCCAGCACGGGCACTGCTGGAGGGGGACACGGTGACACTGCGCTGCCGGGGCTGGCAGGACAGCCCTGTCACGAGGGTGCGATTTTACAAGGACGACAAGGAGCTGGGGGGCTCCCTCAGGGACACAGAGGTGTCCCTGTCACCCCTGGAGCTGCACAACAGCGGCCACTACTGCTGCGGGGGCTTGGAGCGAACAGGAGCAAAAGTGTCAGCACCGGTGACAGTGACAGTGCACGGTGAGCACCCCCACGGCTGGAACCCCAATTTCCTGACACCCCCAAATCCACTTCTCAGTGGACTCAGAGTCACAGTCCCCACCCCCATCTCCTTCCCAGAGCTCAAGCCTGTCTTGGTGCTGGAGGGTCCCCCCTGAGCTCCCCGAGGGGTCCCCCCCTCAATCTCAGCTGCCTCAGCACCCCCAGCCCCCTGCGGCCCCCAGCCCCCCTCCTGTACCGCTTCTACCGGGACGGGCAGTTGGTGGGGGGCCCGCAGGGGTCCCCGCAGCTCCTGGTGCCCGCCGTGGGGGTCTCCCACTCGGGGAATTACAGCTGCGAGGTGCGCTCCGAGGGGGGGCCGTGCGGAAGAGCAGCGCCCGGCTCGGCGTCACGGTGCGCAGTGAGTGTGGGGATGGGCACGGGGAGCCCCCACAGCCCCTCCAGGTCTCCCATCCCTGCTCAACCCTCTGTGTGCCGCCCTGCCTTCCCAGCTCTCTTCCTGGGTCCCCCCATCAACCTCGCTGGTTCCTGCATCCCCCACCAGGTCCCCACAGTTCTCCCTTGGTGTCCCTCTCCCTCTCTGATGTCCCTCCATTGTCCATGGCCCTGCCATCCCTGTCTGGGTCCCCAAAATCTTTCCTGTGGTTCCTTTCAACCCTCTCCATGTGTCCCCTCTGTGAATGTCCCATCCTTCCCTGGGGTTCCTTCCTTCCCTTTCCAAGCGTCCGCCCCACTTCGTGCCTTTCTACCTCACTGTGATCCTCCCACCCCCTCTCTGATCCTCCCTCTCCCTGAGTCCCTCACTCCTCCCTGCTGTCCCCCACTCCTCCCATGTCCCCAACCCCTCCTGTGTCCCGCTGCAGGGGTCCCACCCTCAGGGGTGTCCACATCTGTGGAGCCCCCCGGGGGACAGGTGGCAGTTGGGGATCGCCTGGTGCTGAGCTGCACGGTGGCCATGGGGACAGGTCCCCTGTCCTTCTCCTGGCACCGGGGGGGCTCGGGGACACTGCTGAGCACTGGCCCCCGCCTGGAGCTGCGGCATGTTGGGCACAATGACAGCGGCCACTACCAGTGTCGGGTCAGCAATGGGGACACTGTGGCCGAGAGTGTCCTCCTGAATGTCACTGTCCTGGGTGAGTGGGGCCCCCAGACTGAAGGTGACACCACCCACAGCATCCCCATCCCCGCTGCACCTGGTGCCAGCCCTGTCTGTGTCACCATAGTGCCCGTGGCCAATGCCACCATCACCCCCGGTCCCCCGGCACTCCAGGTGTGCCCAGGTGACCCCGTGACCCTGCGCTGCTCGGTGCAGGTGGGCTCAGCCCCTGTCACCTTCACCTGGCTGCACAACGGGCACAAGGTGGCCAAGGGTCCCCTCCTGGAGCTTGGGGCCGTCAGTGTGGGACATTCGGGCACCTACCAGTGCGTGGCCACCAACCAGCTGGGACAGGACGGGCACCGCGTGTTCCGGGCACTCAGCCCAGAGCTGGCCCTGGAGGTGACACCACAGGGAACCACTGGACTCACAGGTGACGTCACACGGAATCACTGGAGTGTTCAGGACTCCCGGGGTTCAGGGTGACCCCGTTGTGTCCCTCTGTGTCCCCAGCAGTGGCTGTGAATGTCGGCAGGACCCTCCTGTACCTGCTCCTGCTCCTGGCTGTCATTGGGGGCTGTCACTGGTGGCACCGCCGGGGTGGGTGACCCACACAGAGCTGCCAGGACCCCACGGGCAACTAAAGGACACCAGTGACACCTATGAGAGCGTGCTGTGACACTGGGGACACTGGGAGTCCCCATCCCATGGCTCCCGTGGTTGCCCATCCTGCCCAGGGTGATGACCATGAGTCAGGGCGCTGCATAGGGCACCCAATGCTCCCCTTTCCCCCTCCCAGTGCTCCCAGTACACTCATGGCTCCCCATCTCTCCTCCCAGCTTTGGGGAACACAGGACTCGTTTCCTCTTATTGGCACCGAAATGCAGCTTTTTGGCTCAACTGGCAGAGATGGTGTTTCTTTGTTCAGCACTGTTGAGCTTTAGGAAGGGGATTCTCCAATTTTGGGCTGCCACAAAAAAACAGGGGCTGGTGCCCCTCCCCCTGCCAGTGGAGGCACAAAAAGCAAAGGTCCCAAAGGGCAGAGACAAGAACAATTTCCTGCAAACTGCAACGAGAGAACAAAACCAACAGCAACAGCAACAAGGGTCAGAATCCAAAGGGTCACAAAAGGAACCATTTCCAGGGAAAGCCCCAGCAAGGAACAAACCCCAGACAATTCCCCCAGCTCAATTCCTCCACCAGAGGAACCTGGCAGGGCCCTGGATCTTCATTGCTCTGATGGCCACAGCAGCCTTCAGGAGGCTCTGGATTCTTGTGTCACCATTCCCAAACCCCTCCTGTGCCGTGGTCCCCACACCACGATGTCACAAAGGCCCTGGGGGGTTCCAGAGCCTCCCCCTTTTCCAGGGCAGTCAGGATCAGGCCATGGCAGTTGAATTCCCTCTGTCTCCACAACAGCTCTGCCAAAGCCAAGTGATGCCCTTTGGGCTCCCTCAAATCCCCTCTCCTGAGAGAATCGGTGCCAAGGATTCCTGGGGCCTCGGGGCCAGTCCCAAGGGGATGTTTTGGCCATTCCCAGCATTTAAAACACTCACAAATGGGGGAAAAATTCCTCCCAATGCCCACAAAATCCTCCCCTCTCAGCCTGGGAATTCTGCTCCTCCAATTGTCTCATCCAGGTGCAGAATTCCCCCTGCTCCCAGAGCTTCTCCCATATGGAAAATCAAAGAATTGGGAATTTGGGTCAGCTGGGACAGAGCCAAATCCCAGCCAGGATTTCTTCAAGATGCAATGGCCACAGGCAAGTCCTGACAGCTCCTCACACCCCTTGTGCTTCCAGAGCTGGTAGTAAAACTTTCCTGCAGCTCAGAAATCCCTGGAATTAATCAGTAATTTGACTTAACCAACCCGGAGTGAAGTGCAGTGGTGGGGAGATGTGGAGGGATCCCAGAAAACCAACATCCACACAGGGATTTGAGGCACTATAGTCCAAAAAGATCCACAAAGTTTCACTAATTTTGGTTTTGAGGGGGAAGGTGAGTTTCCACACAGCAGGAATATCAGGAATATTCCCATGGGAAGGTGTTTTCTGCGTCAATGTTACAATTTTGGGTGTCTAAAAGCAGCAGCTGGAGAACACCAGATCCAGGATCTCCCCCCATATTCCCAGCAAGGGCCATGGGCCCATCTCCCCCCAATCACACTCTCACCAAGGGACCCTCCCCACCTCAGGACACCCTAAACCTCACCACACCCTCAGCAAGGGACCCTCAGCCCCTCAACACCCCAAATTCCCAGCAGGGGCTGGGGATCTCAACTCCTCTCATTAAACCCTCAGCAAGGGACCCCCCAAACCCCACCAAGGGCTCCTCTTCCTGATCCAAATAAATTCATTTAACTGTTAAAGTACCCCTTCGTTCTGATACCCAAAGAGGCTGACCTGGAACAGACACTAGACAGAGTTAAAGGAATAAAATAGAATTTAGTAAGAGTATTACACGGATACACCTTGGGGAGTACAAGAGGCTTCACCCAAGCTGGACTCCAAGTCATGAGTTTTCACAGTTTTATAACTTTTGGTCCATTTCCATAGGGTAAATTGTCCAATTCCAGTTCCAGGTTATGCAATCCCACCCTCCCACATTGCTCTCCCCAATTCACTGCTGTTTGCACTTCTTGTATAAATTATACATTTTGAGGCTGAAGCTGCAGCAGTGTCCCTGGTCCTGGGGCTGGAAAAGGATTGTTTTGTCTGACTGAACTGTGAGGAGAACCTCCTAACACTTTACATGGAGTTCAGAGTCACACACTAAGGCAGTGCAGAATCTGGAAAATAGGAAAACTAAAATTTAAGGCATCAATTCCGATCCCGGGCACGTGCTGGGGGTGTCCCTCCATGGACACGTTCCATCGGGCACCGCTCCCTCGGCTTTACAGACATCCTGATAGTCACGAGACTGCCGAACCCCTCCCGAAATCCCTCCGCATTTTGCACACAGTGAGTTCCGTCACTCAGAAGTTTTTTGGATTTTTGTCATTTATGTTTTCCATGGAGTAAGATTGCCACCTTCTGTTCGCTGTTCTGAACTACACAGCGTATTTTGGGGGGCTTGCTTCTATTTTATACGATTCCATCGTTGTTATAAGAATATATTATATTATTGGCTTTTCGCAAATAATAAAATGAATGCTGTATGTATAATGTTGCGAAACTCTGCTGTATAAATCTAGTTTATTTTAGTTCCGCGTGTGCGCGGCTCTGGACTCCATTTCCCAGGGGGCACAGCGCGTCGCTGGGCGTGGCTCAGTGCGTCACTTCCGCCGCGGCTGCGCTGACTCGTCGTTGCGGCGCTGGCGGCGGCAGAGACGGTGAGGGGCGGGCGGCCGGAGCATCTCGGGGCCGTGTCCTCGGGCCTCGGGGCGCTGGGGCGGCGCTGGGAAGGGTCTGTAGGAGAGGCTCGGCCGTGGGTGGAGTGGGCAGGAGCAGCCGGGGCTGCGCGCTGGGGAGCGGCTGCAGCAGGGCAGGGCTGGGGGAAGGAAGGGGCTGCTGGCCCCGCGCTGGGCCGGGCTGGGCAGGCGGGTCCGGGCCGAGCCCACGAGGTTCAGCGAGGCCAAAGGCAGGGGCTGCACCTGCACCGAGACAGCGCCGGGCTGGGAATGGAGGGAGAGCAGCCCTGGGAAGGATTTGGGGCATGGGGTGACAAGAAGCTCAGCGTGCCGTGGCTGAGCTACCGTGCACTGGGGACACAGAAAGCCAACACTGTCCTGGGCACATCCCCAACAGCTGGGGCAGCGTGTGAAGGGGGGATTGTGCCCCTCAGCACAGCGGCTTATCAAGTCACTGCCTCCTAAGAGTAAAATTGCACTTTCCCACATTGTTGTCGGGTTTTTTTGTTTTTCGTTTTTTGTTTTTTTTTTTTTTTTGCTAAATGTTTTAATGCTCTTTTTAGAGCACATAATTTGTAAAATTGAATTAACCAATTTGATAGTAATATTCCTTTTTCCTTTTTTATAGTCTGCATATTTTTTCATTAATTAAGGCATATCCTGACATTCTTTTTCTTTGTAAACATTTGGTTGAACTATTAAGATGTATCTTTTCCTGTTAGGAGGGCTTGTTCTTTTATTTCCCTCCTTCTGGTATAACCCCTATTCCTAATGGTGTCTGAAAATATTTCTTCTCAATATGTTATTACTTATTTCAGGAATTAGTAAGATATTTCTCCTCCATACTTTGGTTTTACTTTTAATTATTACACCTTTAATTAATGACAGCAACTTCAAATTCCTTTTCCCTTTCTCCTGCCATTTCTACAGTGTTACTACACACATCACATTTTTTTGAACATTTACTACACAAGTTCTTTTTGTTCTAGTATTTACTATAAATTTTAATACTTTCTTTTGTGGGCCTGTTTTCTTAAAGGCTTTGGATGATAGAGCCCATGATCTCCCCATCTTCTTCCAGATGTACCTCCCGAACTACTCTCAGATCCCTTCCCAGCTGAGGGCACCTCCCTCCACAGTGTATCTTTTCTTCACAGCAGAAACAAGCATTCTCAGCCTGCTCCTGGTACCTTGACTGTGCCAGGGCTTCACCCTTTCCCTTCTCCCCGTCTCTAAAACATGAATGTTTAGGAGTAGTGGGATGGGAGGGACTGTCAGGATGTCTCTGGATTTCAGCTGAACTCTCAGCACTTTGGTACGATATTCTTCCTTTACAGAGGGATTTCCTTTGGGCAGTGGGAGCCGGAGTCACTAAGGGAGCAGTGGCAAGGGCGGGGTTTAGTAACAGACCTGAGAGTGCCCGAGAGAGAGAGGTGGGGGCAGAAGGCAGCACTTGTGGGGAGAGTGGTTGGAGGCGGAGCCCGGCATGGGAACCGCCGAGGAGCCTCCATCAGCACCCAGATCAGTGCACGGCCCGTGCACACGCGGCTGGTGGCGCCCGGGACCGCGGCGCCTGGGAGGGACAGGGGACAGGCAGAGGAACCGGCGTGGGTTGTGCTGGCACGGGCGGGGAGCCCAGGGCAGCCGGGCCACGGCTGGAGCAACCTGTGAAAAACCTGCGGCAGCCTGGATGGAGGCTGGGGTTCTGTGTCTCTTGCCCAGCATATGGCATTCTCCCCATTCTTTGGATCACTCGATTCTCCTGAATTTACAAATACATTGAAGGGCTGGCAAATCTAAGCCTCCCAGTGCATATCTGCCAGCACTTTTCCTTCTTTCTTCAAACCTATCCTACCTGCTTCTTGTCCCATTTTTCCAGTTCATCCCTGGCCTCTGCCTCTTCTTTCTAACTAATTTCTCTGGTAACTGCAACACACTTGCCCCCCCCCCCCCCCCAGCAAAGAAAACCCTTATTTTTTCTTTGCTTGTTCTCACATTTTTGTTGGACAACCTTGGATGCTCTTCGGAATTTCATCCCTCAATCCAGCAATGTTTTGGGTCCGCTACTTTTGTCCTGTTTCCTAGTAATCCACTACTATGGACTGTGCTAGGAAACCCTTGACTCCCTTTATATTTTGTATCCCAGTTCTTACATGAACCCTGATTCTTATCTGAACCTTTGGTACCTGGGTTCTTTGGTTTTCTGAAAAATCCTGACCCATTCCTGATTGGTCCTTCAGTGCCTCTGGCCCCTGACTGTTTAAATAAAATCCCTTTGACAAATGCCCCTGGCCCCTGACTTTATTTTAAATCCCTTCGAGAAGCTCTCCCAGCCCCCATTTTTATTTAGAAGTCCCCTCTTCACTCACTTTGTTCCTTCACCTGCCGCTTGTCTCGTGAGAAGTCAGAACTGAGGTTAGAAGAACTCAGCACTCGCCCCGTAACTGCTGCATCTCAGACAGACACCAGTCACACACCACCCAACCAAGCGATACTCACAGTCCCATGTTCTTGCCTGGATCTTCCTGCACAAGAAATCACAGGTAATTTACTGCAATTTTCCTCGGGGCGAGCTCAAATTTCTTGCCCATGCCTTATCTTTTGATGAATTTCCTATCCCAGGAGAAGGCAAGAGTCACCCCAGGAGACACCAAAGGTAGGGTGTTTTCCCAGCATCAGTTTTTCCCCTGAAAAATGGAAATTCATCACATTGAGATCACAATTTTTTTTATAAATTACAACAATCGGGTAGGTTAATCAATAAGGCAATTTGTTAATTCCATGATAAGGAACGGGCAAGCAGTGCTGGGGATGCAGGGAGTCTGCACTCCACCAACACGTCCATTCTAGCCCTGGTCACTGCCCCTTTTCTAGGCAGTTTCTTGTTGAGTGCTGTCATGCCTACTGTGCTGGGATAGCCCAAACATGTTGGCTGGATTCCAAGCAACAGCGGCTACAAGCCCCCACCAGGGCTGGACAAGGCTCAAACCTGTTCTCAGGTTACACTCTTAGCAAGCAGGTAACAGCAGTAATAAGCCTTCCCATGTTCACACAAGCTTGCATTTTCCTTATCCATAAAAAGTGGATACAATTCATAATTATAGTGGCAAAAAACACATAACAGCAAAAGCCAGTAATTCACAACAAAGTCATTTTAACAAATATAATGAAATTATTATATTTTCCTCTGTCTCATGTCCATGCTTTAAGTTCAATATTCTTGTTTATACTGATCCCATGCTGTGTTTCTATAATGATACGAATCATTATGTAACATCTCACACGACTATAACATTTTTCCAGCAGACTTTTCAACAGGAAAACGAACTTCAAAGGTAATCTTTCCATCATTCGTGGGCAAAGGGGACAGAAACAGAGCCACAGACACGGGGGGCACTGTTCAAAAGTTTTCTGGCAACCTCAGGGGGGCAGCGAGGGCCACAGTGGCAACCGCAGTCCCTCCAGTAGTCTGTGATTTTGGTTTTTTTCCTACCACATAGGTACTGATTTTGTGGCTACCATGGCGTCCCCTATGGCCACTGTCTCCCCGGCTCACTGGCCGTATCTCTCCCACAATTCCAGCTCGTGGCTCTGTGGCTGCTTTGCTCATATGCAGCCCCACATGGGATCCCCCACTCGTGGCCACCTCCCGGGCAGGGTGGGCAACCACGGGAGCCAAGGGCAGGGGGAAACATGGGGGTGCCCTCAGGCAGGGATCTCCAGTGCCCCCAGTGTCTCCAGTGTCACAGCTCATTCTCGTAGCTGTGACTGGGGTCCCGCTGTCACCCCTGGCAGCTCCTCGTGGTCACCTGGGGGATGTGGGGGGGCCTGAGAGACACTCTGGGTTTGGGGCCCTGGGTGGGGGTGACACCCGTGGGTGACGTGTCCCTGTCCCCCCCCCCCCCATACTCACCCCCTGCCCACTCGGTGCACACCACACTGGGGTCCAGGGCCTCCCCCTCCTCCAGGGCTGTCCTGTGGGGATAAGGGGGGGTCTGGGTCATGTCTGGGCAGGTGGGAAAGAGGAGTCCCAGCCAGAGGTCCTCCCCCCCCCCCCACTGGTCATGGGGCTTCCTGGTGACTGCAAATAAAAGGGGAGGGAACTGTGGGGACCCTGAGACCCCTGAATCTTTCTGGGACCTCAGCTGCTCCAAACACCCATGGCACCCCCAAATCCTTACTGGAGCCCCAATTCTCACCACACCCCTCACTGCTCCCAAACACTCCAAGCACCCCTGAACCCCATGCCACTGTGCCCCTGACCCTCCCAGTATCCCTGACCCTCTGAACAACAAAACTCGAAGCCTGACAGGGAGGGGCTACCCCCAATCTCCCCCATGACCCCAAAAAATCCCTCAATATCCCTGCAAGACCTCCAAGAGCTCCCCAAACCCTCCAGAATCTCCCAGTGACATGCCAGTGTTCTTGAACACACACCCAGGGATGTGTCTGGGGCCCAGCCAAGACACTCCAAATTCTCCCCACAAGGCACAGGATACATAGCCAAGGTCACCCTGTGTGGGAATCTCTGTGTGGGACGGTCGTCAGGACAAACTCAGGCGCTCTCTATATTCTGGTCTTGAAGTTTGAAGTTTATTATAAAGGGCGTGGGTGCAAAGGGCCCTGCTGAGAGCTGCCAGCTGCAGCTCAGAGCAGGACAGAAAGAGAGTGGGGGTAAGGAGTTCTAAGAGATAAGAGGGGGGAGTAAGAGGTAAGAGAGAGAGAGAAGTAAGAGGGTGATGTAAGAGAGCGATTTTCCCATTTACAACACAATAAATCTTCTTCTGTGTTGAATATTCTAATTTCCACTAACCAATCTAATACAAGATACAAATCCTCTAACATTTGCATACAACCTATAGAAATTACTATATTATGATGTTTTGCTGCTTTCTTATCTATAAAGCTCATCTCTGCTCCTTCCTGTGATGCCTGGAGATGGTCTCTGCTGGCTTGTTGGTACTTGTGGTCTTTTGCTTTATCTAAACAAAGGAAAAGGCCTTCAAGCATTCACATTGTTGCTCTCAGCCACACAGTCGAAAACCGCTGTCATTTCTATCTCGCTTATGGTTTCAAAATCCTTTGCTAAGCACACATATTTATAAGGTTTTCCTAATTCATCCTTCCCAACAACTGTGGGCTCAGTTTTCCCCAGCCCAGGGGCCCTGGGTGCTGCTTGATCTCTGCCCCAACTCTAGGGGCTTTCCCTCACTCCAGGACCCCCATGTCCCCCCATTGTCACCCATCCCAGCGGTGACACCACTGACAGCCCCTGATGACAGCCAGGAGCAGGTACAGGAGGGTCCTGCTGACATTCACAGCCACTGCTGGGGACAGAGTGGGACACAATAGGGTCACCCTGAACCCCGGGGCTCCTGAACATCCCAGTGACCCCGTGTCACCCCACCCGTGCTCCAGTGGTGTCCAGTGGTTCCCTGTGGTGTCACCTCCAGGGCCAGCTCTGGGCTGAGTGCCCGGAACACGCGGTGGCCGTCCTGTCCCAGCTGGTTGGTGGCCACGCACTGGTAGGTGCCCAAATGTCCCACATCGACGGCCCCAAGGTCCAGGAGGGGACCCTTGGCCTCCTCATGCCTGTTGTGCAGCCAGGTGAAGGTGACAGGGGCTGAGCCCACCTGCACCGAGCAGCGCAGGGTCACGGGGTCACCTGGGCACACCTGGAGTGCCAGGGGACCGGGGGTGATGGTGGCATTGGCCACGGGCACTGCGGGGACACAGACAAGGCTGAGGCAGGAGGGATGGGGATGTTCTGGGTGGGGTCCCCCCTAGCCCGAGGGTCCCGCTCATCCAGGACGGTGATGTTCAGGGGGACACCCTCGGCTATGCTGTGCCCGTTGCTGACCCGGCACTGGTTCAGTAGTGACCACAGTAGTTCTAGTGGTAGTGATCATTGTCATTCTCCCAAGTGTGCCCCAGTTCCAGGCGGGGCCAGTGCCCAGTGGTGCCCCTAAGCCCCCCCTATTCCAGTAGAAGGGCAGGGGACCTGTCCCCATGGCCACCGTGCAGCTCAGCACCAGGCTGTCCCCAAGTGCCCCCTGTCCCATGGGGTCTGCACCGACAGGAACGCTCCCGACAGTGAAACCTCTGTGGGAGATGGGGGACACCAAGGGACTGTGAGGGACCTGGGGGGCCCGGGAAGGGGCAAGGGGACCACAAAGAGGGAGAGGGGGAGTAGAGATGGAGGATCCGGGAAAGGGACCTAAAGGAAGGATGTGGAGTTCAGGGAGGGGACACCAAGGAGCAGAGAGGGGAATTGAGAGAGAGGTACGGGCATCCGGGCAGGGAGGGGAGGATGTGGAAAAGCAGTCAGGAATGGATGAGGGCACCAAGTCAGGGCTGGGGATTCCCAGAAAGGATGGTGGGACAAGGTGGGCTGCAGGTCTACACGGAGGTTGAGGGTTCTCAGGTTGTATGCAAATGTTAGAGGATTTGTATCTTGTATTAGATTGGTTAGTGGAAATTAGAATATTCAACACAGAAGATTTATTGTATTGTAAATGGGAAAATTGCTCTCTTACATCACCCTCTTACTTCTCTCTCTCTTACCTCTTACTCCTTGCTCTTATCTCTTAGAACTCCTTACCCCCACTCTCTTTCTGTCCTGCTCTGAGCTGCAGCTGGCAGCTCTCAGCAGGGCCCTTTGCACCCACGCCCTTTACAATAAACTGCAAACTTCAAGACCAGAATATAGAGAGCGCCTGAGTTTGTCCTGATGACCGTCCCACACAGAGATTCCCACACACGGTGACCTTGGCTATGTATCCTGTGCCTTGTGGGGAGAATTTGGAGTGTCTTGGTTGGGCCCCAGACACATCCCTGGGTGTGTGTTCAAGAACACTGGCATGTCACTGGGAGATTCTGGAGGGTTTGGGGAGCTCTTGGAGGTCTTGCAGGGATATTGAGGGATTTTTTGGGGTCATGGGGGAGATTGGGGGTAGCCCCTCCCTGTCAGGCTTCGAGTTTTGTTGTTCAGAGGGTCAGGGATACTGGGAGGGTCAGGGGCACAGTGGCATGGGGTTCAGGGGTGCTTGGAGTGTTTGGGAGCAGTGAGGGGTGTGGTGAGAATTGGGGCTCCAGTAAGGATTTGGGGGTGCCATGGGTGTTTGGAGCAGCTGAGGTCCCAGAAAGATTCAGGGGTCCCAGGGTCCCCACAGTCCCCCTCTCCCCTTTTATTTGCAGTCACCAGGAAGCCCCATGACCAGTGGGGGGGGGGCCCTCTGGCTGGGACTCCTCTTTCCCACTTGCCCAGACCCAGACCCCTTATTCCCACAGGACAGCCCTGGAGGAGGGGGAGACCCTGGACCCCAGTGTGGTGTGCACCGAGTGGGCAGGGGGTGAGTATGTGGGGGGGGGACAGGGACACGTCACCCACGGGTGTCACCCCCACCCAGGACCCCAATCCCAGAGTGTCTCTCAGGCCCCCCCACATCCCCCAGGTGACCACGAGGAGCTGCCAGGGGTGACAGCGGGACCCCAGTCACAGCTACGAGAATGAGCTGTGACACTGGAGACACTGGGGGCACTGGAGATCCCTGCCTGAGGGCACCCCCATGTTTCCCCCTGCCCTTGGCTCCCGTGGTTGCCCACCCTGCCCGGGAGGTGGCCACGAGTGGGGGATCCCATGTGGGGCTGCCCAGAGCTCCCCGTTCCTGTGCTCCCAGTACCCCCAGGGGCTCTCTTCCCTCCCCCAGTGCCAGGGGGCACAGGAACCTTGTCCCTCTTATTGGACACAAAACACAACTTTTGGATTAAACTGGGAGAAATGGTTTTGGTTTGTTCAGCTCTGCCTGCTCAGCTCGGGAAGGAGGAGGGTCCTGGTCCGGTTGTTGAGCAAACCACAGTCAGGCCTTTTTTGGCCATAGAAAGAATTCTCACCTTTGCAGCAGCTCGAATGCTGCGAGAATCAAAGCCAAGGGGGCGGGGGGAGCCTCAGGTCCTGGCTGCCACCTGGGGCTGGCCAGAGCAGGGCTGGCCAATGCCCATCCCTGTGCAGTGGCCAAGGGGAGAAGCTCCACAAGAATATCCCGGCAGCCAAAAAACTTCTTGTGGGCAAAGCTGGGGGCATCTGAGCTTCAAAATGTGTCCAGTGCTGCCAGAGTAGCCCAAAATCCCTGGGAGAGGCAGCAGAGCCGTGTATTTGGGCACAGGGATGGTTCAGCAGCACAGGTGACCTTTAGGAGCCCCTGCCATAATTACAACAGCTCATTAAGGCTCTGCTGCTCCCTCTCCTCCTCCCGCGGCTGCTGTGTCAGGACCAGCAGTGGCACAGGAAGAGCAGCACCTCCAAATGTGCTCTGGAGCCCCTGAGGAGCCCTGGCAGTGTCAGCAAGGAGCACCTGCTTTCCTCAACATGCCAGGGGAATTCAACATTCCCAGAGCTGCTGTGCCAGGGCTGAAGGAGGAAAAGGCAGTGAGAGGCTGAGGGTTTTCAGGAATTGTGGTGGAAAGGCACAAGAGGTGCTGCTGTGGGCCTGAGACCTGCCTGGGGTTGGGTGCTGCCTTCCTTGCGTTCCCATCAGGGAGAGCGGTGGCGGGTGTTGCGCAGGGTGTGTGCCTGGGCCGGGACACTGCTCCGCTGCCTGTACAGGGCACCAGGATCCAAGCTGCTGCCTTCGTCTCTTCTGCCCGGGCGCTGCCGGTGCTGGTGCCGGCACTGATTGGTGCAAAGCGTGAGTTTGCCAAAGGAGCGATTTGGGCTCGTCCCTCCCGCCCTGGGCCGCCATGGCCCCTGAGGGGTTGGAGCTGGCACCGGGGCGCCCCCTGCTGGGCGGGAGTGCTCCCTGCAGCGCCCCCTGCTGGCCGGGAGTGCTCCCTGCAGCGCCCCCTGCTGGCTGGGAGTGCTCCCTGCAGCGCCCCCTGCTGGCCGGGAGTGCTCCCTACATCGCCCTTTACTAGCTGTGGCCAGAACTGCACCAAGGACGAACAAACAGCCCTGAGCTGGTTCGATATTTTTTGTCTTGTCTTGGTGTTTGTTCTGTTCTGTTCTATAAATTTCCTAAGAATTACCTGTTGCTCCTTTTCTTAAATTTTTACCTGGAAGCCCCATAATTGCAACAGTTATAAAAATTTGGAAGGATGGGTTCTCTTTCCATTCCAGGAAGGTTCCTGCTTTCCTTGGCAGATGTTTTTCTTTTAAACCAAGACAGTTTCCAACTCGTGGGTTCCAGCATGAATGGGGCAAATACTCAAAGAGAAGACACGTTCAGACACTTGGCCACCTCATGCTCTGCCTTTAAAGCCCTGGGGCCTTCAAGGCCCCTATTCCAAGGTGGAACTCCTGGTCACTTGGCCACTCCGGAGATGGGTTTGGCAGAGCATCCCACTGTCCTCAGTGTGCCATGGCTGACAGACTGACTGACACACAGGGCCTTGTGTCACCAAAAGCAAGGCCTAAACCAGCCCTGCCAAATTCAGGTGTTCCAAAATGTCTTGAGACATCCAATTTCTCCTGTCCCTAACACCCCACCCTGTGCCATAGCCTGATCCCCACTGCTCTGGAAAAGGAAGAGTCTCTGGAACGCCTCCAGGGCATTTGTGACATCATCGCGTGGAGAATACGGCAGAGGAGGGGTTTGAGACAGGGCAGAAGGGAATCCTGAGCACTGGTTTCTAGTGGCAGCCCAACATTGCAGAATCCCGTTCCTAAAGCTCAACAGAGCTGAACAAAGAAACACCACCATTGCCAGCTGAACCAAAAAGCTGCATTTTGGTGCCAATAAGAAGACAACAAGTCCTGTGTTCCCCAGGCACTGGGAGCAAGATTAGGAGCTGTGGGTGTACTGGGAGTGCTGAGAGGGGCATTGCAGAGTTGCTGGGAGCACAGGGGTATTGGGAGGGAGAATGAAAATCCCATGGATGTACTGGGAGCAATGGAGAGGCACTGGGAGGGGAAATAGGGAGCCCTTGGGGGTACTGGGAGCACAGTAGGGAGGGAATGGGGAAGTGTCTGAGAATTCTGGGAGCACTTGAATATGGAATGGGGAGCCATATATGCAATGGGGGTGAGGAAGCCCTTGGGGGTTTTGGGGGCATGGGGAGCTTTAGTGTCCCTGTGCTGCTTCACCCGTGACCCCCCACTTGTACCCTCCTACCCGTGAATGTTGGGCTCCAATGGGAGCAGTACGGGAGACACACGTGTGTGACTGCCACATGATGGGGTTACCCCAGTACCCCCAGTGCTCCAAGTGCAACCAGTGCCCCAGTCCCATCCGTGCCCAGAGTGTCACAGCACATTCCCATAGATGTCCCCGCATTCCCGTGATTGCCCATGGGTTGCTGGCAGCTCCGCGTAGGTCACCTGGGGATCCTGGAGTGTGGTGGCACGGGGGGACACTGCGAGAGACACTGGCTATGGCCTCTGGGCAGGGGGACACTCATGGGTGACATGTCCCTCTGCGTGTGTCCCAGCCCGGACTCACCCCCCGTCTGCTTGGTGCTCACGACGTGGGTGTACAGCACCTCCCCCTCCTCTGGGGGGGCCGGGGGTTGCGGGGGGACCCTGAGGGAATAAATGGGATGTGTGGGTGGGAGTGGGAGGTCCTGGGGGTTGGGGTCAAAAGCCAGAGTTTGGTGTGAGCATCACACTCACCTTTTCTGCTGCTTCCTGTCAGCTGCAAATGAAAGAGGGGAGGGGTGACTGTGGGGTCCTCAGGGATCCGAAACCTCTCAGGGATCCTCAAACCCCACTGCACCCTCAATATCCCCCAGCAACCCTGAGCTTCCTTGGTGACTCCAGAACCCCTGAACCACTCCAGTGCTCTGGACTTCCTCAGCCTCCAGAAGCTCAAGCCTGGCAGGGAGGGGACTCTCCAAATTCCTCCAGGATCACTGAAAGATTCCCTCAAATGCTTGCAAGGCCAACACCACTCCAAATCCTTCAGGTCCTTGAGCAAAGGTCCTGAGCACTCAGCACAGCCCATGGCAGGGACTGTGGATGCCATACCATTATCCCCACATTTAGGTGATCCCATAGCTCTCCCGGGGCCCCCATTGTCCCCATTGTCACTCACTCATGTTAATCCTCCGGTGCCAGCCCACAGCTCCACCCACGAGCAGGACCAGGAATAGGAGGGACCCGCCAAGGCCTGCAGCCACTGCTGGGGACAAAAGGGACACATCAGGGTCACCTGTCACTGCAGAGGTCCTGCAATCCCAGTGACCCCGTGTGACCTCACCTCTGTTCCAGTGTCCCTGTGGTGTCACAGGCACTGTGGGGACAGAGAAAGGGCTGAAGCCAGGAGGAGGGGCTGGCACACTGTGGCAGGGGATGAGGGAGTCTGCATGGTGGCACCTGGAGACAGAGGGGTTCCTTCACCCAGGACAATGTCCTCGTGGTGCTGGGGGTCATCATGTGGTGTGGTATGATGGCATGTGATGGATGAGGGGTGGAGGATGAGGATGAGGTGAGGGTGGGATGAGGGATGCTGTGTCCAAGGAGGGGGATGGTTGTCACCTGGTGATGGGGTGGATGGAATGGCATGGGTGGGATGTGATGGATGCCATGAGGCATATCAACAGGGGCATCAAACCCAGTGCCAAGGGTCTCAGAGCCCTGGGAGGGTCACGTTCAGCAGGGGGAATGTGACCTGATGTGCAGTGGGGGATGTGACAGATGGGTTAGGGACGCATGGCTTGGATGTCCTGAGTGGGGACACCTGGAGCCAGATGGTCCCAGTTGCCCTGGTCTGTGACACCCAGTGGTGGGGGCTGTGAGCTGGGCTGGGCTGGGCTGGGACTGATGGGGGGGATGAGGTGGAATGGGAATGTGTGGAATCTGGGATGCTGTGGATAGGGTCACCCCCAGCCCAAGGGTCCCACTCACCCAGGACTGTGACGTTCAGTGTGGGGCTCTCGACCACATTGTCCCCATCGCTGACTCGGCACTGGTACTGGCCGCTGTCATTGTACCCAACATGCCGAAACTCCAGGCGGGGGCCAGTGCTCAGCGGTGTCCCCAAGCCCCCCCAGTGCCAGGAGAAGGACAGGGGACCTGTTCCCATGGCCACCGTGCAGCTCAGCACCAGGTGGTCCCCAACTGCAACCTGTCCCCCGGGGGGCTGCACTGACAGGGACACCCCCGAGAGCGGGACCCCTGCAGGGGGACACAGGAGGGATTGGGGACATGGGAGGTGTGGGAGAAACCAGGGAGCAGTGAGGGAATCAGGGAGAGGGAGGATCAGAGAGGGGAGGGAGGAACCCAGTGAGGAAGAAGGTGGTTCGGAGACCGGGGAGGGGGACACATGGAAAAGGTTGAAGGGAAGATTATGGCGATGCAGAAAAGGATGGTGGGACCTGTGGACAATGGAGGGACCCCAGCAATGGATGAAGGCAACAGGGAAAGCAATGCAGGGACCCAGGGAGAGAGCTGAGCAGGGCGGCACACAGAGGGTTGAGCAGGGATGAGAGATTTCAGAGGGCTGTGGGGGCTCCCCGTGCCCATCCCCACACTCACTGCGCACCGTGACGCCGAGCCGGGTGCTGCTCTTCCGCACGGCCCCCCCCTCGGAGCGCACCTCGCAGCTGTAATTCCCCGAGTGGGAGACCCCCACGGCGGGCACCAGGAGCTGCGGGGACCCCTGCGGGCCCCCCACCAACTGCCCGTCCCGGTAGAAGCGGTACCGGAGGGGGGCTGGGGGCCGCAGGGGGCTGGGGGTGCTGAGGCAGCTGAGATTGAGGGGAGACCCATCGATGAGCTCAGGGGGACCCTTCAGTGCCGGCACCGTGAAGAGCTCTGGGAAGGAGATAGGGGTGAGAACTGTGACTCTCAGTCCACTGAGAAGTGGCTTTGGATGTGTCAGGATATTGGGGTTCCAGCCGTGGGGGTGCTCACCGTGCACTATCACTGTCACCGGTGCTGACAGTGACGTTCCTGGTGCCACCCAGCCACCGCAGCGGTAGGTCCCGCTGTTGTGCAGCTCCAGGGGCGACAGGGAGAGCTCGGTGCCCCTGAGGGACCCCCTGAGATCCTTCTCGTCCTTGTAAAACTGCACCCTGGTGACAGGATTGTCCTGCCGGCTCCGGCAGCGCAGTGTCACCGTGTCCCCCTCCAGCAATGCCCCTGCTGACACCTGCAGCACCAGCGGCTCTGTGGGACAGGAGGGTCCCGTCACAATGAGGAGCCCGAGACAGGTCCAAAGTGGGTGCCCATGGCACTGGGGACATCTGGGTGGAGTGTCCACTGCACAGGAGGGTGCCAGGGACATCAGGAGCAGCCCCATGGCACAGTTGTCACCATGGGGGTCCCACCACACTGGGGTGTACTGGGATGCACTGGGATGTTTATGTATGGAGGGGACAGTTTCTGGCCACTCGAGGGGTGTGAGGCCACCCATGGCGTGGAGCCAACCCAGACTTATCAGGAAACCAGTCTGATCATTTCAGATCCCCCCTCACCATTTGACACCACAACGAGGAGGCTGATCCCACTGCCGGGTCTGTGACATGTGTAGGTGCCACTCTCAGTGACAGTGAAGCTGTTGGGTCCCTCCTGCCGCCAGCGCCGCCCGTCCTTGTACCAGGTGGTGGCACCATCGGTCCCCGAGCCCTGGCAGGTCAGTGTCACCCGGTCCCACAGCACCGCCGGCGTCCAGGGGGGATCCACCAGCAGCTGGGTGCTCTGGGCACCTGCGGGTGACAGGGGACACCAGCCTGCCAGGGCCACCACGGGGCTGGGGACAGAAGGGCAGGGACATGGCATCCCCTGAGGACTCACCAGCGAGGCTGAGGATCTGGGCTGGAAGGGAGAAGGGACAGGGCTGGGTGGGGGTGGCCCTGCAGGGACAGCAGCACCTGGGGGACCTGGTGTGGTGTCTGTCCCCAAACTGTCCCCACAGGAACACTGATGCAGCACGGAGGTTTTGAGGACAAGAACACCTCGGTCACCCTGGGCTGAGGCAGGACATGGGGACACTGTGGACACCCCATGTGTGCACAGGTCACCTCCCCCAGCCCTACAGCACCTGTCCCCATGGCCACAGCCCCATGATCCTGTGGCCATGATCCCATTCCCATGGCACCTGTCCCCATGCCCCATCTGGATGGGATGTGGCCCTTGTCCCTGTCCCTGCATCCCTGTCTCCTTGTCCCTGTCACCATAGCTGCCCCAGCTCCAAGGTTCTTTTGGCCAGATCCTTGTCCTCACATCTCTGTCCCCCTGTTCCCATCCCCACATCCCAGTTCCCCTATTCCTGTTCCCCCATTCCTGTCTCCATGGCCACCCCATGACTCTGGTCACACAGGGCTCCATGCCCATGTCCTGGCTCTGCTGGCCTTGGGGACCTCAGGGGACCCCACAGCCCCCCTGTGCCCCCTCCCCACCACTCTCTGCCTCACCAGGGCCCATCCCCAGGGCGTCAGGCCCGTGCCTGGGGCACTCACCCCACAGGAGCAGCGTCACCTTCCCGGCCATCCTGGTGTCCCCGGCCATGGGCACTGGCTGTCACTTGCTGCTGAGGCCACCCGTCCCCTGGCTGGCGGCTCTTGGGATGAAGGGACAGGAAGCGAGGTCACGTCTCATCCTCATGTGTAGGTGGCCCTTGGTGGGGGCAGGGTGTGGACAGGATGGGGGCAGGGTGGGGACCTTGTGGGACATGGGAGTGATGGTGGGACATGTTGGGGACTGGATTTTGCCAGAATTTGGAGGCTGAGGTGTTGCAGGGGTTTAGGGTTGGGCGGACACCAAGGATGGGTGTCCAGGAGACTGTGGTTCCTGCGATGGGGTCCCATGGGATTAAGGTTCTCATGTGTTGAGTGGCTTCAGACTCAGGGATGAGAGTCGGGGAACAACGTGTCCTCAAAGGTTTTGTGACCATGGGATGGATCCCAGGGATGGGGGTCCCAGAGTGATGGTAAGTAAGGAATGAGGGTTCCATTGTTGGGTTCCCAGGGGAATGGGGGTGCCAGGGATGGTCAGTGGCTGGGTGTGCCCGTGGGGCACAGCTCCTTCCCTGGGTGCCTCAGATTTTGGGGTGATCCAGTGCTCAGTGCTGGGGTGCTCTTTTACTGGGCAGGCATCACCTGGGGGTCCTGGGTAGTCCTGCTTCTATGCCCTTCCCTGCTCTTGACTTTTTCCTCTCTTTATTTCTCTGTTTTCCTTATTTTCTTTACTTTTGTGCCATGCCTCCTCATCCCCAGTTCCTGAGGAGGACCTGAGCAGGGAACGGTTTAGGTGGAGCCCAGAGAGGGAGAAAAGAGGCTGAGGGGTGTGCAGGGAGGGTTGGTGAGACTGTGGGGAATTGGGGTGCCCACTGTGCCCCCCCCAACACTTTCACTTTCTCTCCCCAGCAGCAGAAGGAAGAGGCTGTTTGTGCTGAGAGTCACACAGGGGCAGGTTGTGTTCTGGGGGGCACATCCAGGGGGTCCTGTCTGAGGGGATCCTGTCCCAGGGGGGACATCCTTCCCAAGAGGGTCCAGTCCTGGGGGATGGTGAATCTGGGGATTCCTGACTTCCCCATTCTCATTTGTCCCCTGTAGGATCTGAGCCAGCAAGAGCAGCTGGGGAATGGAGCCCCAGGCTGGAAGGAGCTCCCAAACTCCTGCTCCTTGAAGCCAGTGGCCATCCAAGTGTTGGGCCCAGCCATGGCCCAGCCCCAGTGCCCAGGGATGGGCATTGGCCAGCCCTGCTCTGGCCAGCCCCAGGTGGCAGCCAGGACCTGAGGCTTCCCCCTCCCCCTTGGCTTTGATTCTCGCAGCTTTCGAGCTGCTGCAAAGGTGAGAATTTTTTCTGTGGCCAAAAAAGGCCTGGCTGTGGTTTGCTCTGCCCTGCAAGAAGCACAAAAAGCCAGTGTGAGCCCAAGCAGTGGCTCTGTGAGGCCCTTTGGTGGTTTTCAGAGCAGGGCTGGCTGGAAACCCCCCTGCAGGGGCAGCTGTGAGGGAACCAGTCCAGAAATGCATCAATTGATCATTTGGTGCCTGTCCCCAAGGCACTGAGAGAGCCCCAGAACTGCTGCAGACAACAGCAATCTGCTCAACAATCTTACCAGCTCCCTCCTCCTCCTTCCTGCCTTGCTGTGGGTAGCAGTGGCCGGATGCCCCCACACCCACCGGTGTCTCTCTGCCCTCTGCAACTGAAGAGGGAGAAAAAATTGAACTAAGGGTTCCTGGTTTGAGACAAGCACCAGGAGAGATGGCTCATCAAATCCTGCCACGGGAGAAACAGGCTCACAATCAGCGATTTTCATTGAATTTATTGCTGATAAGATCAGAGCAGGATAAGGAGAAGTCAAAAAACCCTTCTTAACACACAAACTCATTCCCAGGCTCTCCTCTCTCCATCTGCACAAGGAATTGGGAATGGGTTCCAGGGCAGTTCAGCACAGGATTTTTCTGCCGCTGCTCAGCCAAGGTGGGGTCCCTGTTTTCCAGGGAGACCCTTCTCCAGGGACTTGTCCAGCACGAGTCCTTCCCATGGGCTGCAGCTCTGTCCGAAGTGCTCCAGCAGGGGATTCCCACGGGATCACAGCCCCTTTGGGCACCCCCTGCTCTGCCAGGGGCTCCTGCAGGGTTGCAGGGGGGTCTCTGCTCCCCGGGGACCCCCACGGGCTGCCAGGGAATCTCCGGAGCCCCTCATGCCCCTCCTTCCTCCCTGCAGGGCTGTTCCTCTCGCAGCCTCGGGCTCCTCTTGGCTGCAGGAATTTCATCTCTGCCATCCCTTGGATTTGCCCTTCCCAGCTTCTGGAGCTTCCACACCCACCCCCTGCCCTCTATCCCATATCTGCTCCAGGACATCCCGTGAGTCCCGGGAGCTGCTGGGGAAGCTGCCTGGCAATAGTCACTCCCGACATGTCACGACAGTGGTTTCGGGCACGCTGTCACGATGGGCTCAGACACATCCCAGCCGTCGGTTCCATCACATTGTGACAGTCGGCTCAGGGACATTGTCACACCTCCCACACTCTACGACAGCGCCGGCACTGGCAGTGCCATGGCAGCCGCGGCTGCTGGCACAGGGTCCCGGTCCCTCCGTGCCGGGGGCTCCTCCCCCTCCATCAGCAGCTTCACCCACCGGGATTCCCGTCCGTCATTCCCAAGGTCTCTCCCCTGGGGATCTCAGCTGGGATCTCCCTCTGACCCCCAATCCCTCCGGCCCCTTCTGTCCTGCCCCCGAGGGTCCAGAGCTCCTCCCAGGATCAGTGAGTGTTCAGGGAGAGCTGAGTGTGGGGGTTTTGGATCCCTCACATCATCCTTTCCCAAACAGCACTAACACCAGCAGCCCCATTGTGACCCTTCAGGATGTGCCTAAAGATCCTAAGGGATCACACCCTCCATCACATACAAACCAAAGACCACCAGAATCATCACCGAGGACTTGATCCGGGACCTCATGTAGGACTGTGCCTGAATCCTGAGGGGTTTTGGGGAATGGCTGTCAGTGCAGCATCCCAGAATCTCTGGGAGCAGGGATTGGCTGTGTGCCCTGGCCACCCCTGGGAATCCTTCCCCCTGTATCCCAGCCCGGTGCCACTTGCACCATACTTTCCCTTCCTGCCTTGCCCCAAAACGAGAGAGCCAGGTCCCCACGGCTTCACCAGTGATTCCTGCATTGCTCTGGTCTGGCTTGGTGGCCAAGTGGGCAGCTCAGGCAGCCTAGGGAACACCAAGAGCTGTTGGGGTCTCTGTGCCACTGAGCTCCTTCTTTGTGCTCCCCAGCATTTCTCCAGGAGAAGCCTCAATTATGTCTCATAATTGGAGAAAAGGAATATGAGAGAGTCAAGGAATCAACTCAAGCCCCAACTATTGTGGAGCACTGGGACAGGCTGAAGACCCTGAAAGCCAGACAGGATGCTGGTTTTGTGGGCATCTCCCCTCCTGCTTGTTGGCATCTCCTCCTTTTCCTGCTCTGCAGCTGGGTTTGAGGGGTGGTGACTTCAACAAGGGGGTCCCTTTTGGCCCTCATGTTTTGGGGTACAGGGGAGGCTGCAAGACTCAGAGCTGGGCAGCATCCCTGGAATTGAGCCCAGCACTCCCAGGCTTCCAAGCACACGGGGTGTCAGCCCAGAGCTGTGGGAAGGGGTGCCCATGGCCGTGCCAGGTCTCCAGGAGCCCATAATGTCCCCACTCGGTGCCGGGAATGCGGCACCTGAAGCGTGACCCCTGCGAGCCCTCGGGAAGGTGCCCAGGATTGGGCAGCACTCTCTGTCCTGTGGGAGCCCAGGGCGTACCCCTGGCCTCCTGGGCGGTCTCAAAACCCCCCTGGCAAGGGTCTCAACGACTCTGAGTGAGACCCTGGTGTCACAGGTGCTGAATTCTAACCCCTGGGGGTAGTTGTCAGCACAAGGAGAATGGAAACAAGCTGCCAAAATTAGTGAAGTGTAAATTAGATTGTTAGAACATAGATAAATAGACTTTTGGGAATGTTTATGAAAAGGGATACGTGGCAAAGATGGAGAATTTGGGGGGTGGACACCTTTTCCTCCTTCTTCTCCCTGTCATCCATGTTGGGTGACACGTTGGCACTTATGGATTGGATGGGGTCAGGGCTGGACCATTTAATAAAATTGTATTGTATTGGGAAAATTTTGTAAACATGTAATACTGTCACGGTCCGCCCAATTCAAGAGCGAGTCGTGACTGGTTCTTTTATGGATCTTAGAGCGCAAAAGACACAGCAGGGGACAAAACCAGTTTACTTCTACAGAAATGCACTTTATTTAGTGCCAACCAAAATGCGATAGTGGGACAGAGAGAGAGAGAGAGAGAGAGAGAGAGAAAGGGGGGTCGGGATTATAGCTACCAAGACGGGCAGACGAATCCTCGTGGAGCAGCCAATAGATGTCTGTTGCCGTCTGGGGAGATCTCGGGGGTCTCCTTTGCGAAAGTCACTTTTATAGTCCTTTCCCAAAGCGAGTGGCTTCTGGCCAAAAGGTGGGAAGATTTATGGACTATTGTATGTGGAGCTCATTACGCGGGGCAACAGGTGGAAACAGGACGCTTCAAGGCACACCAAACCATCTTTGTCGTCATGAACACATGCAGGGCAGCCCATACTGACCAGTCCATTGTTCTTCCATCTGTGGGAGCTTTGTTGAGTCAGCGCCCCGTGACTAGTTGTCATGAGAAACCAGTCCTGGTAGGCATCACCTGCGGAACAGTCACTTGGCGTTCCTCCCATCCCTGGCCAGCGCAGGCCTCAGGCGAGGGTCGTTGGGCAGAAACAGACGAGAGGCTCAGACGGACTCTCACATCACCCCGTGACCAACGAGCGTCACTGAGAAACTCCATCAGCATCATGTTGTGACGTTGTAGCATCTTCAGGACCTGCCCTTGGTAGCACATCCCGGGAATGGGAAAAGGGAAAACAAAAAACCGGGGATAAGAGGGAAAAGGGAAAAGGAAAAGGAAAAGGAGAAGGAAGGAAAATAAACAGGAAAATAGTGAAAAATAATCACAACAAAATTGATTAAAATAAATTTTCAAAAAAATCACAATAATATTAGCTAAAATATCTTTTAAACAATCAGAATTAATCAATAAAATAACATTCAAACAATTACAATTCAAACAATTAGAACAAAATCAATGAAATAATATTTCAACAATTAAAATTCAAACAATTAGGATCAAAACAAAATCAATAAAATGACATTCAAACAATTAAAATTCTTAACAATTAGAATCAAAATTATTTAATAAAATAACATTCAAACAATTAAAATTAAAACAAATCAGTATCCGCTATAATATGTTTTTATAATTAAAATAATTATTTTCCAAAACCATCTTAATCAAAAGCTTAACATTACTAAAACTGATCATACCAATCATAACCACTAACAAACAATTGTAATCAGTTTGCTGTTAAAGGCCTGACTTTCACTGC
This sequence comes from Erithacus rubecula, assembly GCF_903797595.1. Classification (NCBI taxonomy): domain Eukaryota; kingdom Metazoa; phylum Chordata; class Aves; order Passeriformes; family Muscicapidae; genus Erithacus; species Erithacus rubecula. The sequence goes on along the minus strand of NW_027635782.1, from coordinate 33,493 downwards.
TCTTGTAATTTGTCTGGTGTCAATAACTTTAGGGGTATCTTTAGCAGATGGAGTAGTGATCAAATTATGTGCTTCCATTGTTGATGCCAATTGTGTCAGCCGTTTTACCATTCTCCAATTCAGGATGTATAGAATGACTGACAAAACAAAACTGATTGAAACCAAAAATCAAAAGCACAACAATGGGATGACACAATTTGTTTAGGATGCCGGTAGCAGTAGGTGACCACCCAAAAAGAGTATCCCACCACCTGAGTTCAGCATCCCCTTTTACCCTTTCTAAAACCCGATGTATTTCTCTCACATCGTGATGAACTGTCACCAGGGTCTTCTGTCCATTTTTCTTTATCTTTTCCAAGATTCCAATTAAGTCCTGGTGAAGCAGCAATTGTTTAATCAAAGTGAGGTTCATCCCGATGGGAGCAGGCACTAACTGATGAATCAGTGTAAAATTGGATTGCAAAAGGTGATGAGACATAACTGGAACAGTATAAGAAAAGTCACAGCCCATGATTGTGGTAAAATTACAAACACAAAAATTTAAATGATTTTTTAGATTCACTGTTACATTTTCTACAAACACTGAGTTGCAAGCAGTTCTTACACACACACATCCATTTCCTATGTACACCAGCACTGTTGCAGGAGTCTCATCAAGGTGTATTTCAAAATGACAGATATTTTGCTCTGTGTCTAAACAGATGTCTTGGGCCACAATGGCATTGCTTTCACAAATGAAACCCTGTTGCTCCCGAACAACACAAGATTCCAAATTAAGAGTTTGCCATTTCTCACCAATTTGATGGGCCCATTCTCTATGCTCGAAAGGATAGAGAATAGTTCCATCGTGATTCAATCCTAATGCAATGATGGGGTGTATCAAATGCACTGAAGCGTTGCGTATTGTCAACACAAAGGCTGTGGCTGTGTTTGTGCTGGGGTTGTAGGTAAAGTTTACCAAATTCCACCAGGACTGAAACTTCCTTTCAAAATCATTAGCATTTTCCCAAATTATTGTCCGGATTTCAGTAGGGAAGATGCCTTCTTCCCCTTCCCTTATAATTGAGGCAACAACTGTTTGCATCCAAAGCTGTGCCTGGATACAGCTGAGGGCTAAGGAGATGTTGTTTTGAGCAGTACCAAGAGCATCAATTATCAATTTGTGATCATTTACATTTGTTTTTTCCCAATCTGGTAAAATGTTTGATAATAACCACTGTTGCGTCCCCAGGGCTGTTAAAGAGGACTGCAGAGGTTGTTTCAATTTGGTCAGGTCTCTGGTGGTGGCAACTAATTTGTTCATTAGTACTTCTGAATCAATGCTATTTAAAATTCCCAATCCTGTTCCCACAACACCGGTTATGTCTCATTTGTTTCTTGAAAGGATCCTCCTGGTTTTGCAACCAGGTCGTTTGTCCACCCCAAGAAAAGGTGAACAAGCTGGCTGAATTACTGAGACATTGTTTTGCATTGGCAATTTGACTTGTTTAAAAGACCATGCCGAATTAAACAATATTTGCTGTTGGCCAGTTTTCTTAATTACCAAGGTCCAATTTAAAAAATTTTCAGGCTCAGTATAACCGGTGGTTGGGTAGTAGGTGTTACAACATTAACATTGAGTTCCCCTTTCTATTTTGTATTTTTTTTCCCACACATAATTTTTTGGGGAAAATTGTACAATAGTTCAACTTTGATTTTAAATTCTCACAAAATAAAACACAGCTGTAAAGTCCTGTGCCATAACTGTATACAGGTTTGATGAGGGATTCAGCAATTAATCTTCACGTTCCATGGTGTTATTCTGTGAAAAGGAAACACAACAGAATCTGCCACAAAGAGGCAGGAGGTTAAAATGATGGAACTATGCAGACAGAAATTCTGTTAACTTCCCAATCATTTTGCTGCCAAGAAGGAAGCCACTCTGTACCTCCTTTAAACACAGCATAAGAGTCAGTGTAGTTGCAAACAAGAGAGGCACTCTGCACTTCAAGCTGGAAAACACCCCAAATAACCATCAGGGCTCCAACCCAAGAGTCACCCCGTCCCCCAGCAATAATTTGCTCAGCAGAAGCATTAGTAAACGAAGAATTAGTGAACAGAGATTGTTTGGGGGAGAAAGCAGAGGCTACTTTAATTATTGAGGCAGGTTTGTCATCGCTGTTACCCAAGTTCTCAGTTTCTGTTATTGCCAGATTTTTTACAGTTCCTTCTGTTACTGAGGATTTCTGGGCCACCCCATCAGGGGGGGCAGTCCCAGTAGTGGCTGTCTTCAAAAACCTCACTTCCTGAGAAGGTTTTTGAATTTTCTCTGAGGCAATTTGCAAGTTAGGGCTTTCTAGGTGGAAAATTATTTTCTGTTGCACATCCCTCACTTCTTCTTTTTCTTCTTCTCCTATCAATACCTCATGTATGTATTGGTACACAGCTACAGTGTCAGGTTTGGGTTTTTGGATTGGCCATACAGGGGAGTTTTGCAAGTCCTGTATAACCGGTTTGATCTGTACTTTGGCACCAGAGGGAAGAGGGTATTGTTTTACATTTGCAGGTAATTGCATAGGTGATTTATGGCCAGCAGTGAATTTTATTTCATGTATAATTTGCAAGCAGGCAGCTTTTTGAATGTTTTCTAAGAGTTGGTCTGGGGTGCCAGTTATGGCTAGAGGATCACCTCTTTCTAGGGGGCTAAGTCCCCCAGCCCAGTAGGCTGCATGCTGTGTCAGAGACCATGGAACACGAGCGTTTCCAGTTGTTAAGAAAACTCCAGGCCCCCAGTACCCACTGGCTTCTTGTTCACTTAATTTAATTTGATCTCCTCCAGTGAGTGAAACTCTAAAACATACTCGGTCTCAGATTCTTGTGGGAGATGTGAGTATTCTTTCTTTAATTTGGCCAATTCAGTAGCAGTGTATGGTATTTCTTTGGAGGTTATGTGGGGGTCAAAATCCTCGTCGTTCAGGTATCTATATTCCGTTTTAACGAGAGGTCTCATTTTAGAGCAGCAATTTTCCCCACTATTTTGTACATGTACTAGTTCTCTCTGTGGGTATATCTGCTTTATGTGATATGTTTCCTTTTCTTCTGTGTCATTAGGTGTATCTGCATGTTGTGAGGCATGTGATAGTTGCAGCAAATAGTTGTGGTTTCTTTCCTGCTCTAGTTGGTTTTGCAGAGTTTGTACCTGATTTGTTTTCTGTTCTAGTTGCTTTTCTAGAGTTTCTACTTGATTTGTTTTCTCCTGTAATAGTTTATGCAAAGCTTCCACCAGGTTTTGCAAGGAGTCTATCATGTCAATTTCCTCATTCACTCGATTAAAATGAGATTCTACAGGAGCTGAAAGACAAGCGCCTAGAACTGTGCAAAGTGTGGTTTTATTTTTCTTGCTCAGTTTGAATTTTGTTTCATGTTGCAAAGAATGTATTCTATCAATCACATTTTCTAAATAAAACCAATTACTGTGTGCCCAGTCTTCCCCCCCTTGGGAGTGTCTGGCATTATACTTAGCTAGTAAAGCGTAAAATGCAGCTTTATCATTTTTAGACATTTTTACGAAGGGACCAAAACCACTCTCAGGGAGACACACTTAAAGTTACACAAAAAGCACAGCTGAAACTGTGAATGCCTTCTTGTCCCTGGAGAGGATGAAGAGACACACTACTTGGGAGGTACTAACTTAATCACAAAAACCACTTGTCTCTTTGCGATCCCAAGTAGTCAAATACAACAACTAAACAACAATAACAATATTCTGTGAGTTACAATTATGTGCAAGGGGCAAAAACCACTTCAGGGAGGTCGACTTAACACACAGACTTCTGCTGGGGACAACCCCCTCTCTTCCCTGGGTGGCTGAGGGGACCAAACCGCTTGGGAGGTTCTCTTTAGTTGCACAGTGTGTGTCTCCTCAACTACACCAAGCAGCAAACAACAAAAAACACAAGTCCATCTTTTGCTCAGCTGAGATCCTTTCAAAAAATTCTCCGATAACTGGAAGTGGAGTTGATTATCCACCTGGGTCTGTGTGCAGATTGTGGGAAGAACCCAATACCACCTCCCTTGCTTTCTAACACTGTTCAGTCCTTACGGCACTGACAGGCTAGGTGTGGCTGAAATGGCACAGGTCTTGCCCTGGTACAAAGTGCACAGAAAACCCCAACTCCTCCAGTATCTGGAATCCAATTGCCGACAACACCAAATAATGCCGTGGTCCGCCCAACCCGAGCAGGAGTCGTGACTGGTTCTTTTATGGATCTCAGAGCACAAAAGACACAGCAGGGGACAAAACCACTTTACTTTTACAGAAATGCACTTTATTTAGTGCCAACCAAAATGTGATAGTGGGAGAGATAGAGAGAGAGAGAGAGAGATAGGGGGGTCGGGATTATAGCTACCAAGACGGGCAGACGAATCCTCGTGGAGCAGCCAATAGATGTCTGTTGCCGTCTGGGGAGATCTCGGGGGTCTCCTCTGAGAAAGTCACTTTTATAGTCCTTTCCCAAAGCGAGTGGATTCTGGCCAAAAGGTGGGAAGATTTATGGACTATTGTATGTGGAGATCGTTACCCTGAGGAACAGGTGGAAACAGGACGTTTCAAGGCACACCAAACCATCTTTGTTGTTATGAACACATACAAGGTAGCCCATACTGGACCAGTCCATTGTTCTTCCATCTGTGGGAGCTTTGTTGAGTCAGCGCCCCGTGACTAGTTGTCATGAGAAACCAGTCCTGGTGGGCATCACCTGCGGAACAGTCACTTGGCGTTCCTCCCATCCCTGGCCAGCGCAGGCCTCAGGCGAGGATCTTTGGGCAGAAACAGACGAGAGGCTCAGACGGACTCTCACAGAGCTGTCAAAAGAAGAAACCAGCTGCGACCGTGAAGAATCCCAAGAAGGAGCCTGAATTGAGCACGAGATATCAAAAGAAGAAACCAGCAGTGACCAACAGGTATACCAAGGGCAAGCCTGCAGTGGACGGGAGTTCTCCCCTGAAGAAACCAGCAGCTACCAGGAAGTGATCCAAGGGGAAGCCTGCATTGAGCAGGAGATGTCAAAAGAAGAAACCAGCAGTGACCATGTGGTATACCAAGGAGAACCCTGCATTGGACAGGAATTCTTCCCAGAAGAAACCAGCAGCTACACTTAAGAGATCCAAGGGGAAGCTTTCATTGAGCATATGCTGTACCCAGAAGAAACAAGCAGCTACACTGAAGACATCCAAGGGGATGCCTGCATTGGACAGGAGCTCTTCCCTGAAGAAACCAGCAGCTACCAGGAAGACACACAAGAGGGAGCCTGCATTGAGTGGGGGCTGTACCCTGCAGAAACCAGCAGCTACACTGAAGAGACCCAAGGGGAAGCCTGCATTGAGCAGGAGCTCTCCCCTGCAGAAAACAGCAACGACCATGAGGAATCCCAAGACGAAGCCTGCATTGTGCAGGAGGTGTCAAAAGTAATTTCCGGCAGTGACCATGAAGAAATCCCAGGGGAAGCCTGCATTGTACGGGAACTTTCTCCAAAAGAAACAAGCAGTGACCATGAGGAATCCCTAGAGGACACCTCCATTGGGCAGCACCTATCACCAAAAGAAAGCAGCAGCTACCAGAAAGAGACTGAAGGGAAAGTCTGAACTGGGCAGGAACTGTTCCCAGAAGAAAGCAGCAGTTACCATGAAAAATCCCAAGGGGAATTCTGCATTGAGCAGGAGCTCTCCTTAGAAGATGTCTGCAGCTATAATTTGCTCTCTGACTGGAATGGATGCAGCGAGGAAGAGCTGTCCCAAAGTGATGACGATAGCTACCAAGAAGTGTCAGACTGGGAAGAATGCTCAGAGCAAGACCTTGCCCAAGGACAAGCTGGTAGCTCCCACAGTCTGTCTGATTGGGAAGAATACAGCGAGCACGAGCTGTCCCACGGAGATGTTGACAGCTACCAAGAAGTGTCAGACTGGGAAGAAAGCTCAGAACAAGGCCTTGCCCATGGACAAGTCGGGGGCTCCCACAGTTTTTTTGACTGGGAAGAATGCAGTGAACATGAGCTGCCCCATAGAGATGCTGACAGTTACCAAGAACCATCAGACTGGGAAGAGTCCATGGACCAAAAACTTTCTGAGAAGGAAAACTACATTGACCAGGAGGCGTCCGGTGGGAATGAGAAGAGACCCTCCATGCAATCCAGCTGGGAAAATGACAGCCAGCAAGATCCTGGGCAGGACATCTGGGCACAGAGAATCGGGGCGCAGCGAGAGGAGGATGAGGGGGACAGAATGAGCCTCCTCCAGCTCTGCGAGGATGAGGATGAGCGTGTGCGCAGCTGGGGAGGTTTATCCGCAGGCGAGTTCCCCTCACCATCCCCTGGCGAGGCCTGGGCTGAGCTGGGCCCATGTGAGCCGCGCTCCCCGGAGCCGCTCTGTGCCTCGGCTCCCCGTGTGGCAGCGCCGGGGCCCGTCCACAAAGGTCCCTGGCGGCTGCGGCGGGCGCTGCGGGCGCTGCGCCGCCTCTTTGGCTGCCCCTGCCTGGCTGCCCAGCCCGAGCCGTAGGGCCCGGCCCAGCCAGGCCGGGCTCTGCCATGGCGGCCCCGGCTGCCCCGGGCCTGAGGAGCCGCACGGGCTGCCTTGGCCTGCGCCGGCCCTGCAGCCTCAGCAGGGCCCGCCTGCTGCGCCGGCCCCGTGCTCCTGCCAGCCCCACACCAGCGCCCGGGGGACACTTGGTGCCGCGTGCCCAGCTGGAATGCCGAGCAGCACCGAGGGGACGAGACACCAGGACAACCTTCCATTCCCACCGGCAGCCTGGAACCACCACCATCACCTGAAACCGTGTCCTGAAGTGCCACATCCAACACCTCAAGCACTTCCACAGACAGCGACTCTGCCACCGCCCAGAAGGAGTTCTTCTATTGCCTGACCCCAGCAGGATTGTGACACAAGGAACTCTACTTGAACAAATGAATGTTGCTTTTAAAAATAGTAGTAGTTGTAGCAAAAAACAAAACAAAACTAAACAAAACCCCACAAAAATCCCAGCCAAAAATCCACAAAAAACAAAAAAAACCCAAAAATAAACATAAAAAGTAGAATTAGAATAGGAATGCTAAGAAGAAATTGAAGAAGATGAAAAAACAGTAGCAGTACATAGGAAATAGAATAGTAGTTAGGAACAGAAAAATAGAAGATGAAGAAGAAGATTATAATAGGAATAAGAATGCAAATAAGAATGCAATAAGAATAGGAATAAGAATAGGAATAAGGATAGGAATGAAATGAAGAGGAAGAAGAAGGAGTACAAAAAGTACAAGAAGAAGAAAATTAGAAGGAGAAAAAGAAGAAGGAAAAGAAGAAATAGTAGTAGAAGTAGTAAATAATTACAATAACAATTAAATATCTGATTATCTTGCACACTCTTTGTTTCCCTCTGAGTCCTCTGAATTCATTCTAGCAGTTGTGCGTCCTCCTCATTGTGGGGCCCCCACACGGATGCAGAGCTCCAGGCAGGGTCTCACAGGAATGGCCTCGAGGGCCACGCTCAGCTCCCTTGGCTGCTGCTCTTGCTCCTCTCCATGCAGCCCAGCCCATGGCTGCTTTCTGGGCCGGCAGCAGCGACTGCCGGCTCGCGCTGAGCTTCTCCTCCGTGCGCAGCCCGAGCGCTTCTGCTCAGCCCCTGCCCCGCTCGGCTCCTGTCCCTGCACAGCCCGTGCTGAGGGCAGCTCCAGCCCCTCTCTGGGCCACTGCCAAAGCCATTGCAGAGCCCCGGGGCCCAGGCAGAGCCTCCCTGAGGGACACCCCTCATCCCTGGCCTGCAGCCGGCCATGGAGCCGCTGAGCACAACTCCCTGGCCACGTCCATCGGCCAATTGCTCTGGCCCCGCACAGCCCGGCCTGCAAAGCCAGGCCTGGCAGGGGGGGCTCGGGGTGTCTGTCCTGGGGCACCGGGCCTGGCAGGGCTCTGGGCACTGCAGCACTGTCCAACACTGAAATGTTATGGGGAATGGCTGAAACATTGGTAGGAACAAGTTTTGCCCATTAGGGCTAAACTGAATAAAGGGGCAGAGACCATCCAAGCCCACCCCTCCTGCCCCTGACTGCAGCTTTGGGCTGGGACTTGAGCTGCCTAAAAGAAACTGAGGCACAATAAAAGTGACACCATTGTTCAATTACCTCTGGTTTAGGGACAAGGAAACAAGACTGAGGCAGGGGAATGTATCCACAAGAAAGCCAAACCCAGTAGCTGACCTGAAAATCAGCCCGGGCCAGGCTCGGGCTGGGGGAGGCCGCAGCCCACAGGCTCATCTGCTGAGGCCGCGTTTGAAACACTCCCCACAGCCAGGGAGGGACCAGGACAGTTCTGGGGCTGTGGCGTAACCTCTGCTCACAGGCAGTGAACACCCATCCTCCCTCACACAAACTGCCCCAGCTGGAAAATCCCCACCCAGGAAGGCCAATCCACAGGACATTGCCGTGAGGGGCAGCTGAGGAGGGGCCAGAATCCATCAAACAGCCCCAAAGCGCTGCCCAGGCTCTGCTGAGGCCCTGCAGCACAGCTCTGCTCCTGATGCAAAGGGATGCAACAGAGGCACAGGCTGCTGCAAGAGCCTGGCTCAGACTTGTCCCTGCCAGGGCAGGTACCTGGGCCTTCCCACCCGGCCTAGGTGTGCACCAACCCCCTGAACTGTGTTTGTGGGGGACCCTGAGCCCCAGAACATGGAGATGGAGAGCACCCACAGGATGCCATGGGGATCCATCTCCAAGGGATCTGTGGGTGCTCTCCATCAGACAGCAGGATGCCATTGGGATCCACAGAGTGCTGAGGTTTTCAACTTAATGTCTCTCTATCACTCTCTTTCTCTCCCCCCACCCCTTTTCCATTTCTCTTTTGCTCTCTCTGTCATTCTCTCTGTCTCTCATTTACTCTCCAATAAAACCCGTACTACTGACTTTGGCAGAGGGCCTCATTCCCACCCTGACTCAGGCAGAGCCATTTCAGACCATTTTAATCAGTGCATCAGAACAAGGGGCTGGAAGCCCTCCAGTCCGGGGGCAGCTCCAGGCCCCTTGCAGGGGGTTGGGCTGCTGGAGGGGTGCCGGGCCTGGCCGTTGGTGACACTGCAGCGTTCTACCATTGCCTGGGTGATGTGGAACATGGAGCTGCCAGGGGCCCCCGTGACATGGCCCAGCCACGCCCTGCAGGGCTATAAAAGGGGCTCAGGGCCCTGCGCTGCCCAGTCCCTGGAGCGCCGCTCGCTCGCGAGGAAGCAGCTCCCGGGATCCCTGCGCCACAAACGAGGTTGAGATGGAGGAGGACAAGGTGAAGCCCAACTCCCAGGCAGCCAGCCCCTTGCCTGCCCGGCTGGAAGAACAGGCCCTGGGCGGGCAGTGGCTGGGGGCAGGCGACAGCTCAGGCCTGCGCCTGTCGGACACCGAGGAGGAGGAGGCCTTTGCCACTATGGAGGAAGAGGGGAAAAGCAACATAGATCGAGAGCTTCCCTGGTGGGGAGACATAACTGGCCAAGAGCTTTGCCTTGGGCTAGAGATGAAAGTCAGAGAGTTTTACCAGCAAGAAGAAGAAGGGAAAATCCAGGAAGTTTCCCCATGTGAAGCTGTGAGTCACCAAGAAGGCCATTGGGAGAAAGCAGATAAGAGAATCCATTGGGAAGATGGCACACAGCAAGAGCTGGATATGGACCAGTGGCCAAAAAGAGTGATGGACCAGGAGATTTACCAAATGGATGAAGACAATGAGATATACCAACAGCTGTCCCAAGACAAATCCAGAAATGACGACAAAGGATTCCAAGGGAAGCCTGCATTGAGCAGGAGCAGTACCCAGCAGAAACCAGCAGCTACGAGGAAGAGATCCAAGGGGAAGCCTGCATTGAGCAGGAGATATCAAAATAAGAAACCAGCAGCAACTCTGATGAATTCCAAGAAGGAGCCTGCATTGAGCAGGAGATGTCAAAAGAAGAAACCAGCAGTCACCAACAGGTGCCACACATACCTGTTGTAACTGCTGAAAGTATGTCAGGATTCGATGAAGCAGCATCTTCAAAAAGACAAAAAACAAAAGAAGAATATTTCACTCCAACCATAAAATGAAACCTGTGGAAAACACTAAAAGAGCCCTCAGTTTGACTGTAGAGATTTTCTTCCCTGTGAGCCACCACTCTTCTGGGTGCTTTGCAAAAACCAATCCCCAGCTCCAGCATCCCCCAGGTTCTGCAATTAAGCCTCTCAATAGGGAACAGAAGGAGCACATGCTCTAAGACTCTGCTTGGGACACACCTCACCTTACTCTTTGTTCACAGAAAGCTCAAACAGGATTTTTTTGGCAGGGTCCCACAAAAATCAGACACAGCCCAAGCAGTGTCTGAGCACATATGCCAATGCTGCAGTTTCCCTTTTTCTCACTGAGCAGCTCCAGGGAATTCAAGTCATTGCTGTGATGAAACACACTCTTCACAATTTTATCTTTCTTTAGCTTATAGGCTTCAGAGCCTGGAATCAGACTCTTCCATTGCTCATAAAACTGCAGGAAATCCTTGTGAATCTTATCAATCTGAAAATGTAAATTCCTGTATTCCTCATACTCTGCATTGAAGTCATCCTTGTAGTGCTGGTGTTGCTCCAAGGAGACTACGGCAATGTATTTTCTAAAAGAAAAAAATAGATCATTTTTCTGTGAGTGAACTCTAAGAGAAAATTCTAATGTGTTCCTATTCCATAAAGCACATGTGTAGTTTTGTACCAACCATGTGGCAAATGTCAAACAGAGACTCCCAAGGTTCGAGTTAGTTGCTCTGGGACTGACTGTTTCTACATGCAAGTTCTTTGCTTTAAGAGGATGTAGTCATGTAACTCCAGAAATCTGCCACATTTCTATGACACTTAGCTTCTAATAGTTTGCATTGTAGAGGTTTTCTTCATTAGCACGTGGAGCACATCTAGAAAACACAGGCACTTCTTTCAAATATCAAATGACCAACAAAGACCACAACTTCAGGAAGAGAAGAAACATAGCTAAGTTATATTCTCTTTCTCTATAGGAAAAACTTTTAAATCAACATTTACTTTTGAAAATCCATCTGAAATACATTTTTGGCAGGGACTGAATTTATGGCTTTGGTTACACAGAGTTGAACTTTTGAGCTACATGGATGTCTCCCTTTCTAACAGCAAAGCAGAGTTCATGATAATATTTGATGCTTCTAGTGGACAGCAGTTAAAAAACTGAGCCGTGAACTGAGGCACTTCTACTACAGCCATTAAAAACAAACTTTGTACAAGTCTGAAAGTGCAACTACAAAAACCCAAATAACATCAGCTCCTAACGAGGGTAAAACTCATTAATGCCTGAAGCAATTGATGGGAGAAAGATTTTTACCCTCAAGTCAACACAAGTGAGATTTACAAAGCTCATGATCAAAATCCAAGATGAAGTGGTCAATATGAAAAACAGACAACATTTCCCAACACTGACACACCAATGCTTCTGCTCCTCCCGGCCTGAACACCTAATTCTTTTGAATGACAAAAACTCCCTCCACACTGGAAAAAATCCTTAAGAACTTCCTGAGATCAATTGCTACAAGCAGTAAATCTTTAATACGTTGAAATTCAGTATCAAGACAGAGAGCAGCTTGTGCCAGGGATGCATCCCAGGCCAGATGCACCTGACTGCTGTGTTGGTGTGTTCTGAAAAGAAAACTACAGATGTCTTTCAACAATGTGGGATGTGCCGAGATTTCTGACATCTGCCCAGTGACATTTCCTGGCAAGAGTCCTTGCACAGGCCTCACTCAGCTGCTCCCCTGCAGGACCACCTTGCCCTCAGCCTTCCCATGGAACATCCCTGGCTGTATCCAATGTGACCCAGGGCCCTGCAGTGCCTGCTCCAAAGGGCACAGCTGCCCCAGAGCCCCAGGGCTGCAGGAGGCCTGGGTGCCCTTGCCAACATCACTGCTCTGACAGCAGCTGGCAGCCATTCCAGTGTTTGATACCACACACACACAGTTCTCCATCCCCTCCTGCACTGCAAATACAAGGGGGGGTGCAGCACCACTGCTGCAGCTGACCCTGAGCAACTGCACTGCAGGAAGGGAGGGCCAGCCCAGCCTGAACCCACCTTGGTGTTCATTTCAGCTCTTAGCCAAGGAGGGCCAGCAAAACCTTCTCATCTTCCTTTCAAAACTGGGAAGAGCTTCACATGGCACCCACTGCAAGTGCCAAGGCTTAACTGCTCTTTCACTCACCTCAAGTAGCCTGCTTGGGTGTTTGTGGCAGAGCATGTGGAGACAATGGAAGTTTGTTTTCCTTCTCCTGCAGAAAAGCAGAATTTTTACACTCTTCATCAGGAGATTTTTAAATAGCCAAAAAATACCCACTGGATGGTCTTGTAAACATCCTTCAGAGATTTGTTCTCACAGTAAATTACTCTGAAAAAGCTCCAAAAATCAATAATGGGACACACACAACTTTCTTTCCAGTAGCCAGTTCTGGGCTGTAGAAACAAGGCATGGCCACTTTTCTCTACTGCACTACCATGGTGTAAAGCCCAGCTCAGCTTTTCTGTTCTGAATGCATGAGGTGGCATCTCCACAGCCATTCCAGTCATGCAGCAGCAGATGCAGTTTCATAAAAGACAACAGCTTGAGATAGACAGAGGGGGGGAGAGAGACAACATAGTGGCTCTAACAAGAAATAGAGAAAAAAGACTGGAGCAGTTCTCATGCCATGTTTTTATGGCCATTTTCTTGTCCATTCCAGAGGCCCAAAGTTCAGATGAAACAAAGTTTGGATGCAAAGTTTCTGCACTCTTGCCAGCAGGAGAATCACAGTATGTTCAATACAACCTGTAAGAAGAGCTTTGCTGTGAGCATTTCATTTCCAAAAGTGCATTTGCTCTCATGGCTCAGTCAGCACAAAAGCTGCAGCCTAAGCCCCAACTTGAAACACAGTCCAAATTTTTCTTTCACCAGCTGCTCTATATTTTGTGGCTCCTGAAGAACAATACTCGCATGTTTTTAGACTCAAGCAAGAATCTTTTTCTTGCTGTAGAGCTTGCATCCCTTCCAGCCCGAGATCTAAGAGCAGCTGTGACAATCTGTACCTGTGGGTACTCAAATCTTGGGCAGTATAAAGGTGGTACCTCCAGACCCACCTGGGGACCCCCACCACTGAAAAAGAACTGCCTGGACCACAGAGAATCCATGTGGTGGTGATGTTTTCATACCTAATGTTTCTCTCTTCTCTACATCCCCACCTCTCCTCTCTTATTCCTTTCTATCTCTCTGGGTTGCATTTCTGTTAATAACATCTGTACAATTGAAAAGGATCTTGCTTGTTGCCTAATTCAGGCAGAAGCTTCTCTGAATAACCAAATCTTTACACCACAGTTCTCCAGGGAGGAGTTAGGAAAAGCAGCATATTAATACCTTCATCGAAATCCAAAGGATGTGACTGCTTCAGCCTTCCCAATTCATTTTTCTTTCCGTTTGAATTGGAGATCTCCATCTGCACCATGGCAGGCTCTGGGACTCTATAATTCTGAAATTTGTCCTTCTGGTGCACCTCATGGGTGCAGGGGGAAATGGAGTCAACACTTACAAAGGGCTGTGGAAGGCAGCACCCAGGAGGAAGAGAGACGTCCAACTGCTGGCTGGATGTGACTGGTAAACTGGTAAACCTGGGAGCTGCTTCCTGCTCAGAGAGCGGCTCTCCTGGGACTGAGCATTCCAGGGCTCTGCGCCCCTTAAATACCCTGAGTTAAGGCTGGGGCTCACTGATGTCACAATGGTCTGTGGCCACCACCATGTCCCACATCACAAAGGGCCATGACACGAAGCGCCCGTGTAACCAAGGGCCACCCCCAGCATTCCACGAGCAGTGGAGCAGCCAGGAACTGTCTGGGAGCAGCCCCGGACTCGTGGCCTTGTGGCCCCTGCTGTGCCCAGAGCCCTGAGAGGCTTTGGCCACGCTGGCACACGCCAGCCCCAGCCCCAGGCTGCAGAGCCCTGGGTGTGCAGCTGCGCTGGCCAGGCACGAGCAATTGGCCCCAGGGCCGTGCCAGGGCCTTGTGGGCAGCGGCTCCGCGTGCGGCGGGAGGCCGGGGAGCAGGGCTGTCCCTCAGGGCTCTGCCGGGCCCGGGGCTCGTCCCTGCCTTCAGCAGCGCCAGCCGGGGGCAGCGAGCGCAGCCCGGGCGCCTTTGCCGGGCACGGTGAGCTGAGCGGGGCAGGGGCACCAGGCGAGGCCGGGGCCGTGCACGGGCACCCCAAGAGCTGCACGAGGGGCACGGCGAGAGCCTCCTGCGCTTCCCCGAGCCCAGGGGCGGCTGCTGCACCCGGCCCGGGCCAATGACCGAGCACCGCAGCCGCTCTCGCAGGTGTCCCCTGGGCTCTGCGGCGCCGCGGGGACAGAGTCCGGGGCCGGGGCTGGGTCCCTGCTGCCAGCAGGGCGCTGTCCAGACTCCAAATGCTCCTGCAGCTCTGGCAGCCTCGGGGCCGAGCCCATCCCTGGGGAGCCTGAGCAGTGCCCTGCACCCTCTGCAAAGAGACCCTTGCCCAAAAATCCAACCTAAATCCCACCAGGGCCAGCTCCAGCAGCTCCTTGGGTTCTGTTCCTGTGCCAGGGCACAGACACTGGGGCTGGCTCTACATTATTAATTAAATTTTATAATTTGTGTCTTCTGAAATTATTATTGTTACGCTTATTCTCCTTGTCCTTACTACTATTTTTCCTCTCGTCTTCTCTGTACTTTAATGTTCCTACTATTATTCTATCTCTATGCCCAGGACAGGAGGTCAGTGCCAGAGAGCCACCAGGGCTGAGCCTCCTGCTGCACGGAGCTGCTCCTCATCTCCCTCAGTGCTCGGGCCATGGCCTCAGGCAGGGACAGCGGAACAGCCCACGCAGCGCCCGCCTGGAGCGGGAGGGACGTTTCCTGGGGGCACACGGCTGCCCATGGAGGGCCTGGGCGGGAGAAGCCGCGTGTCCCACGGGGGCTTGGCCCTGCAGGGAGGCAGACGAGGCACGGAGCGGCCCTGGGCTGCACGGCTCCGCTTGCTGCTCCTCAACCCAGGCCTCTCGAGGGACGGGCACTGGGAGCCCCTCTGACACAAAATCTCTCCATCAGCCCATTCTGTTCCCTGTCCCATCTTCTGTATCTCCATCCCATATTCTCTCTCCAGTTGCTATTTCCATATTCCCTGTTGTGAGAGTCCGTCTGAGCCTCTCGTCTGTTTCTGCGCAATGACCCTCGCCTGAGGCCTGCGCTGGCCAGGGATGGGAGGAACGCCAAGTGACTGTTCCGCAGGTGATGCCTACCAGGACTGGTTTCTCATGAAAACTAGTCACGGGGCGCTGACTGAACAAAGCTCCCACAGATGGAAGAACAATGGACTGGTCCAGTATGGGCTGCCCTGTGTGTGTTCATAACAACAAAGACGGTTTGGTGTGCCTTGAAACATCCTGTTTCCACCTGTTCCTCAGGGTAACGAGCTCCACATACAATAGTCCATAAATCTTCCCACCTTTTGGCCAGAAACCACTCGCTTTGGGAAAGGACTATAAAAGTGACTTTCTCAGAGGAGACCCCTGAGATCTCCCCAGACAGCAACAGACATCTATTGGCTGCTCCACGAGGATTCATCTGCCTGTCTTGGTAGCTATAATCCCGACCCCCCTTTCTCTCTCTCTCTCTTTCTCTCTCTCTCTCTCTGTCCCACTATCACATTTTGGTTGGCACTAAATAAAGTGCATTTCTGCAAAAGCAAACAGATTTTGTCCCCTGCTGTGTCTTTTGCACTCTGAGATCCCTAAAAGAACCAGTCATTACTCCTGCTCGGGTTGGGCGGATCGTGATACACCTCAACAGCACACAGCCAGCAGTATCAGATTAATCAAGATGCCATTATCCGCACCCATAACATTTTGGCTAGAAAGTCAAAGGGTGCTCAGTAAAACCCACTCATCCTTCAACTGCCCCAGTTTGTTTGTGGGCAAGTCTGACAGACAATAGAAATTGATTGTAGGCTATTGTGCCTTGAATGAAGGGACTCCACTGTGGGAGCTAAGACAGAGTACTGTGGATTTAATTAGCGTAAGCAGCTTGATAACCAAGATGCCTTGGCAAGAGCAAACAGAGCTTTGAAGACTCCATGAAGATTGGATCAACACTGCTGACAGGAAAGAAGAATGAATCAAATAGAAATGTTGCAAATGTGTAAGCTTGTTTGTGTGATGTTTAACCAAACCAATGTGGTAAAAAATTACTAGCTTTCCAAAAAATGGTATATAAGCACATGTAGCTGAGATTAAATTTGGATTCTGATCAGCAGTCAGTAGACCCCCTCTCTCTCCCAGTCGTTGATTCTCCAGTGCTGAGCGCTGCCGTGCCGGACACGCTGGATCTCCAGGAGGAGCTGGAGCCCAAGGCAGCAAAGTGGCACCATTGACATTGCCAATGCATTTTTCTCCATTCCTTTGGCAGCAGAGTGCAGGCCTCAGTTTGCTTTCACCTGGGGGGACGTGCAGCACACCTGGAACCGACTGCCCCAGGGGTGGAAACACAGCCCCACCATCTGCCACGGGCTGCACTGGAAAAGGGGAAAGCTCCAAAACATCTGCAATACACCAAGAACAGAATTGTGTGGAGGAACAGGGCAATAAAAGTATTTGAGAAAGGAGAGAGGATCATCCAGATTCTGCTGGAAGGAGGTTTTGCCATGGAGAAGAGCAAAGTCAAGGGACCTGCCTGAGAGATCCAGTTCCTGGGAGTGGAAAGATGGACAGAGCCAGATCCCCAGTGAAATGATCAATGAGATCATCACAGTGTCTCCACCCACCAGCAAGAAGGAAACACAAGCTTTCCTAGGGGCCATAGGGTTTAAAGAATGCATTCCTGAGTGCAGCCACATTGTGAGCCCTCTCTACCTGCTCACCCTAAGAAGAACAATTCTAGCTGTGGCCCTGAACAGCAAAAAACCTTCACCCAGACCAAGCAGAAAATCGCTCATGCTGTGCCCTTGACCCAGCCAGGACAGGACCAGAGGTGAGGAATGTGCTTTACTCTGCAGCCAAGAACAATGGCTTGTCCTGGAGCCTTTAGCAGAAGGTGCCTGGGGAGACTCAAGGCCGAGCACCAGAATTCTAGAGTCAAAGTTACAGAAAGTTTCAAGCAAACTACGCTCATAAAAGAAACCAAAAACTCACCAAAATCTTATCTGCCCATAATAAGGAAGTTCAAGGCACCTCAAAAGAAATTATCACAAAAGCACAACTCTTCCTGACACCCTGAGTCCCGGTGCTAAAGTGGGTGTTTAAAGAAAAGGCTCCTCTACCCACCACGCCACCCACACCACATGGAGCCCATGGATTGCTCTCATCACACAGCACGGCCGGATCAGAAACACAAATCACCCTGAAATTTTAAAATCAGTTAAAATCAGACACAGGAGAAAAACTTTAGTCTCACTAACAAGAAGGAGCAGAAACAAGTAACCCAGGCTAAAAAGCTCCACCACACAACCACCTACCAGCATAAGAAACACCCTGTGCTCTTGTCACTGACAGTTTCTGTCTCATGGTTGAGATGAACCAGAAGTGGAAAGTGGCCACAGGGAGCCCCACACGACGAGTCACACAAGCTACTGAAGGAGAAGGTGAATCAAGTGCACTTGCTGAACTCAAAGCCATTCAGCTGGCCCTGGACACTGCTGAAAGAGAGAATTGGCCAAAGCTCTACCCTTATACTGAATCATAAATAGTGACCAATGCTCTGTGGAGTTAGCTAGAAAGGTTAAAAAAGGCCAGCTAGCAACATAAAGGAAAACCAATTGAGGCTGCTGATGAGTGGAAAAATATTCAGTCACTCAGACAAACTCTCTGTAAAAGTCCATCATGTAGACGGCCACGTCCCCAGAAGTCAGGCTAATAAAAAACACTGAAACAAGGAGCAAGTAGATCAAGCTGCAAAAATAGAGATGTCACCAATAAATTTAAATTACTAACATAAGGGAGAGTTGTTCCTAGCTGAATAGGCCCATACTGCCTCAAGCCATCAAGGCAAAAATGCCACCTATAAGTAGGCAAAAAACTGAAAAGCAGATTTAACTATCTCAAGTTATCCATAACTGTAAGACATGTGCTAAAATCAAGGAAGCCAAACCTATAAAGCCTCTCTAATATCGGGGGCAGTATTCCAAATATAAGTATAAAGAAGCCCAGCAAATGAACTACATCACACTGCCTCAAACCCCCCAAGGCAAGTGCTACGTGATCACAATTGTAGAAGCCACCACTAGATCATTAGAAACCCACCCTGTACCTCACATTACTACTCAAAACACCGTCTGAAGCCCAAAAAAGCAAGTCCTATAAAGACACGGCACCCCTGAGAGAATTGTCAGACAACAGGACCCATTTCAAGAACAGACTTAGAAACACCTCAGCCAAAAACCAGGATATTGAATAAATAGATCATATCCCTTATCACACACCAGCTGCCAGGAAAGTTGAACTGTACAACAGACTACTTAAAATTACCCTAAATGCACTTGGCAGGGAAACATCCAAAAATTGAGAAATGAACTTAACAAAAGCCACCTAAATAGTCAACACCTGAGAGTCCATCACTCAAGCAAGTCCTGCCCAGTCTGAAGCCTTGCACACAGTGGATGGGGATAAAGACCCTGTAGGACACATAAAATGTATTTCAAGACTGTTTAGATTAGGCCCACCTCAAGCAAAGGCAAACCAATCCGTACAATTGTGTTTTGCTCAAAAACCCAGTTACACTTAGTAGGTAATGCAGAAAGATAAAAATCCCAGTGAGTACCACAGAAAAACCTAATCTAAAGTGAGAAGTGTGTGTAAAGTATCACTGTGGATAAAAATATAGAGTTGAAAGAAGGTATTAATTAAGGTAGGATGCAGATGGCAATAGAATAAGGAGTAGATAATGTCTTACGTTGCAATGCAAGATGCAAGCAGAAGTATACATTCTATCAGCATCTGCTGAAACCAGGTGGAGCAGGGCTCCTTATCTCTTCCATGACCCATCCCTCACAACTCCTCCCCACAAGGAGTTATACCTTATGGGAGATGCCCCATGCAAGGAGAAAAGCCAAGGATTTCCTACCTAAATAAAATCGTAAATTTCAAACATCAGAGCAGCCTTTCCCACTAAATTCCCAGAAGAAGACCAGGGCTATCTTCATCACCACTAGATACTAAAAAAGCAACTACACCCTTCTCCAAAAGCATTGCTTCAAATAAACCACATCTGTCACTTCAAGAAAACTACAGGTACCATTATTCAGACTGTAACCAACACCCTGAGCAACAGGGTTACAGGCTGCATTCTGACCTGGCCAGTGTTTTGGTCTTTATATTACTATACTTTTATTTTCATTTTCCGAGTGAAAAACTGCTATTATAAATCCCATATCTTTGCCAGAGAGCTCCTCAATTTCCAAGTGATATTAATTTAGAGGGAGGGAGTTTACATTTTCCTTTTCAAGAGAAGCTCCAGAGCTCCTCAGCAGACACCTGTCTGTCAAACCAAGACAGTGCCCTGCTGCAGCTCCATCCCCATGGCAGGATCCGCGCTGGATGATCCCCAGGGACCCCCGGTGGGCAGAGCCCCCCTGAGCCCTGGTGCTGCTGATCCGTGTTGGGAAGACACCTGGCTGGGGGCTGCACACTCTCCCCGTGGCCTGGATTTTCTCTGCATTTCTCTTTGTCCTTCCCAAACACCCAAAACCAGGGTAAAAATAGAGATGTTAAATAATGACCTGCTTGGAGACACGGGGGGATCTTCCAGGGGATGCGGGGGACGCTCGGTTCCAGGGATTTGAGGGGTCCTGGGAGGGACCTGGGGGTTGCTCAGGGCGTTGGGCACCCCAGTTCCAGCGGCTCTGGCTGCGCTGGGAGACGGCTGGGAGCGGAGGAGGAGCGGGAGGAAGAGGATGAGCGGGAAGAGACGGAAGAGAAGCAGCGGGAGGAAAAGGAGGAGCGATTTTGGAACCACGCGCTTCTCCCGCACGCCCGCACAGACCGCAGCGTGCCCCGGGAGCGGCAGAATCGCCCCCCCAAGAACCCTCAGGTGAGCGGGCGGGGGGAAGCTCGCCCGAAATCCATCATGGGGGGCTCCGAGAGGGTTTTATTTTACGGTTCAGGGGATGTTTGGATCTTGCAGGAGCCCAAAGCCGAGCCGGAAATGGCCCTGGCTGGATCTTGGCGGCTCCCATTTTGGATCGCCCGGTATCGTCGGGGAGGGGGCGATATCGGGTCTGGGGATCCCCGGCAGAGCCAGGGGGGAAGGCGGGAGCCCCGGAGTGGGGAGAGCGCGGAGGGGCGATCCCGGAGCCGGGGGACCCCCGGCAGCCTGGAGGGGTGCGGGAGGTTGGTGCTGAGCGGGCTCCGGGCCCCCGAGGCTGAAAGGGGCGCTGACTGCTCCAGCTGCCCTTGGGCAGCGCCACCATCAAACCCAACGCGCTCAGCCCTTGTTTTCCCCCCCAAACCAGGATTTCCCGAACTTAGGCTGCATTGAGGTAGAGGAGGCCATGAGGACGAGGTCGATGTCCCGGGAGCCGCAGGCAGGTGAGGAGGAAGTCAGTGCCCCTTTCCCCCTGTGTCCTGCTCCATCTCCCAGCCCAGCACGGCCCCGGCTGCAGCACAGTCCTGGGGGGATCTCCTTGCCCTTCCCTCTGGCACGGAGGCAAATCCCATCCTCTCCTTGTCCTTCCTCCCCAAGACTAGGAGTTGAGCATGGACAGCAGGGAGGACAAATCCCCGCGGCACAGCCTCGGGCAAGAGGCCGTTTGCAGCGGCTCCACGGCGCAGGAATGCAACGGGGAGGAAAAGCCCCGCAGATCCCGCAGCAGGAGGGGCTGCAAACGCACAGCCCGGGGATCCCAGCAGGAAAGAGCCAGCCCGGGCCAGGGAGGCGGCCGGAGCTCGGAGCTGGGGCTGCGTGAGCAGCTTCACCATGGGGAGAAGCCCCACAAGTACTCAGAATGTGGGAAGGGCTTCTGGAGGAGATTCCACCTGATCAGACACCAGAGAATTCACACAGGGGAACGGCCCTATGAGTGTGGGGAGTGTGGGCAGAGATTCAGCCGCAGCTCACACCTGATTGTGCACAAGAGGAGCCACACTGGGGAGAGGCCCTATGAGTGTGATAAATGCAGGAAGAGGTTTGAGAGCAGCTCCAGCCTTCTGAAGCACTTTCGCACTCACTGGGATGAGAGGCCCTTCTCCTGCCGGGACTGCGGGAAGGGATTCAAGACAAACTCCCACCTCGTCACCCACCGGCGCATCCACACCGGGGAGAGACCCTATGTGTGTCTCGAGTGTGGGAAGAGCTTCTCACTGCGCTCTAACTTGACCAAACACCAACGAAGTCTCCACTGAGAGAAGCCCTGTGAGTGCCCTGAGTGCAGGAAAGGCTTCGTGGTGGCACCTGCAATGTCCATGAGAAAGTCAGGGAGGAAAGGTGTCTCCTTCTCTGACCAATGATCTGTTTGAATTTTTTTTCCACGAACTGTCTTATTTATAGCAATGGTTTCTTTAAATAAATTGGTCTTTCTTGCTCTTTTCTGCACCAAGCAGGAGAGTGTTTGTTGCTGTTTTTTCACTGCTCCATAACCCTTCCACAGCTACAGAGCCAGACACAGCATTAGCAAATCACCACTGCTGTATTTTGGCAGGACTTTGGTTCTGCACGTTCAAAGCAACAGCAGCTTGTAGGCATTTTTGTCACTGAAGCTCAGCACTGACTGAAGTGGCATTTTTAATGCCCTCCCTAACTGCAAAACACCTTCAGACACACTTTAATGACAGACAGCAGTAAAATCTGTGCTTTGCCTGCTATGAGACTGGTCAGGAGGGCAGAGCATATCAAATAAAGGGACTGCTGCTTTAGCTGCCAGGCTGTGCAGAACACAGCAGCACTGCAAGTTAATTCACTGCTCTCACATTCCAGTCATTGTACTCTAGTCATTGCACACCAGTGGTCTTTGAAACACTAATTATTTATAGTTATAAATATATATATATTTTGTTATTGGTGACAACAGAGCAATTGCTGAAATTTAAGTTTCTGTTTTCTTCATCTCCTTAATGCATGCAGCAGAACAACCTGCATCCTTTAATGCAATTGAAAGCTTTTGACAGCCATGACAGAACGTAAATTGGAGTGTATCTCAGTGTGAGTAAACCAGACTGGATGTCAGTGTGACTCACCTCAGTTTTGGCCATGCTAAATTATATTAGAATCATATATTTTGAGATCTGCACAGTCTAACTAAAACAGTGCAGAGCCCTTGGTGTTATGGGATTGCTGATGTAAAAGACCTTTGCTTCCACACCACTTTTCACAGCTGACTCACAGCTTTCTTGCAACTTCTATCAATTCCTGCAATCATATCTTAAGAGCAGATAGATCTCTGTTTCCTGCAATTTCTGTGTAGGATTCAGTAAATCATTTACAAAGATATAATATCTGCAAAATCCCTACATAGAGCAGTGTAAAAAAAAACTTTGGCATTTTCCTATCTTTGTAAAGAAATGTAAATATTAATACTAACCACTTCAATCCATTTTTTTTGTTGCTGAGTTTTTAGAACTGAGCCACTGGCATTTTGACACAGTGTTCTCATTTTGTTCGCTTTCAGAACCAGGGCTTATTTTTAATCATCAGAGATTGTATTATCCAAAAGAGATAAAACTGGCATGAAATGGCAATAAATGAAAAGAAATTAATTTCACAAAACACTCCATCAAGCTGCTGCATGTAAGACTCTCTGATTGTAAGAGCCTGAAATGAGGGATGCGGAACTCCAGGTGGGATCTTGAAAATGCTGCTTATTATATCCAAATGATGTAGTCATTTATTTATCATTTAAAATGCTGTTTATTGTATTCAAATGATGCAGCAATTCACGGGCCGTGGGTGACAAGAGCCCAGCCCACAGCCTGACAGCCACATCTGTGGGTTCCTCTGAAAGCTTCCTCTAGGGTTACAATGCATTAAATAATTTTCATTACAGAGGATCCTAAGACATGACAACCAATCAATCCCTTCACTATCACCTGTAGCCTATCATACCTACTGACATTACAATATTCTTGTTACTATTTTCCAATCACAAAAAGTTAGTGTGTTTCAGTTTAAGCTAGAAGTTGTTTTTCAGTTTACTTGCAGTGGAAAATCCTGAGATCTTTTCTCTACTTGCAACATGGTATTTTTGTTTGCTTGTGAAAATCCTTTTCCTTGGTAAAAACATCTTTTGTTTGAGGTGGATTTGTCCTTTGCTCAGAGTCATAAAAGCCCCTTCCAACTCACTGCCCTTGGCCTTCTTAGTTACCCAGTAAGACTGGCTCAGCAATTCTTTTCTTCTACATCAAAACTTGTTCTCATCTCTCTTCCTTCTTCAGATTCTACATTCTACATAGGGCAGGAACCCATCCCCTATAGGGCACAGCCCCTGCAGGAACAAAAGAATTCTGGACAGCAGATCAATATGATTTTGCAGAAGCCGATTTATTGTTTATAATTCACCCTCATTATCCCTGTCTAGAACCATCACCAATGTGGGGACACACTCTACAGTTGGTAATTTTAGGGTGTTGATCCACCCATTCAAACCCCCCAGAGTCAGTAATTGGTGGTCACATGCAGTTTCACCGCCTCCTGTTATTTTGAATCTTCTAATCTTGGTGTTCTGTGTTTTCAACTTCTCTCCCCATTTAGCATAGTTTATGTTCCAGCGGCCTTGGGGGTTTCAAACAAGTTTTCAAAAAACTCCTAAAACTTTCTCATGCTGTGCACCTGTTATAAACACTGGTCTAAACTAAGAAATGCACACAAACAGCTGGCATGTGAAAGAAGCTTGTGAACAAACAGCAAAATATACAGAAAGAACTGAACAGCAAAACATAGCAACTAAATATGGTTTTTGGCTGGTGCACATCACACAAGACCCAGATTGGTATAGACATATCCACCAGCATCTCAATCTTGTTCAGCATTACTACAATTCCCCCTCTTTTGTACCAGGAAAATCGTCTTTGTTATCTTATCCTTATCTTATATTCTTATCTTATCTTAGCCTTGTATTATCGTATTCTTATGTTATCCTTATACTATCTTATCTTTTATGATATTCTATATCATATCATATCATATTCTATCTTATTTTATCAAGCGAATCACTAACTTTATTTATGGAAAACACAATGTGCCAATAATGAACAAAAATATCCAAACCCCTTTGATTATATCTTTCAACCACCCAGGTATTCCCCATCCTTCTAACCATTCATCCAAACCCCAATTGTCCACAGTTAACTTTCTCATATTATCTTGCAGTTGTTTGATCTTCTCGTGAATGGATGCAGAATTGTCAGAAAGATACATACAACACATCCAATCAAAATCCTCACACCCGTGCCCATGTGCTGATAGCAAAAAATCTATAGCAGCTCTATTCTGCAGTGTGGGGTGTCTAAGGCTATTTACATCTGTAAGCATTTGTTTCAAAACAGTGGAAGTGATATTCAGCTGTTCATTCACTCAACATCTCAGCTTCTCAAGCGTAGTCAATGCCTGAGCAGCAGCAACACCTGGGGAAAGAACTGATGCTATTATTTGTGCCATGGGACCCCAGAATTCCAAACGATTGTAAAAATTAGGCTCCAAATCCCCAATTTCTCTTTTAGCTCTTTAGCTGTGCTAAGAGCTCCCTCCAAAGAGCCTGATTCAACAACTCATGCATGCCAGGAGCAAACATAGTTAACTTTTGGAGGATATTCGGGGGGAATTTGGGGTTTTTGGGAGTTCTCAGGAGTGTTATAAATGGATATTTTGATATGTTAACTTTTCAACCTTTGGCCATATGCATTTGTTTCTGGCTTGGTGAAAGCTGCTGTGGGCCAGGGCCAGCACCGAGCTGGGCTGTGTGGGCCAGACAACGTGGAGAGTCTTGGCTGATCTTGCTGTGTCCCTGGCCTCAGCAAAGGCTTGGAGGATTTGCCTCCCAAGGCATCCTGCTCATTGGCTCTTCCTGTGCCTTGGAGAGAACAAGGATGGCATTTCTGGCAGCTGGGCATTAGCAGCCCTTCAAACGGGGGCGTGTTTTGGAGCAAGCTCAGCTGAGACACCCTGCGAGGAGCCAGCCCAGTGCTCCTTGCTCCTCCCTGCGGACACCAGATGGTTGATGTGGTTTTGGGATGAGCCCAGCTCCGTGACGGGGTGCTACGTGGACAGGAAACAGCTGTCCCTGTCCCACAGGGTCCCAGCAGTGCCTCGCAGTTGTCCTGCACACACATCAGGATGTGTCCTGGACGCTGAGGCAGCTGATTTGAAGCTTTTGCAGGTGCCTACAGGTCAAGGCCAGTGGTGTTCCCTCAGGATACAGCAGTCCTGAGGATTCGTCCCAGAGCTGCCTGATGCTGCCCACTCCTTGTGGCACCAGTTGGTTTCCTGTGGAATGTTCTACATCCACCAAGAGCAAAGAGGGAACTGGAGAAAGAGCTTGCCAGGCCACTCTCGATCCTTTCCCAGCAGTCCTGTTCCCTCCCTCCAGTCCTCAGACTGTGCCCATCCCTTTTGTTCCCCTTAGCTCATCCCTTTGCTTTGCTTTCCATCAATAAAGTTTGGCTTCTTCACTTTGCCTGCATCTCTGTGGAGCTCAAGTGGTGCAAATCCAGAGCCCTGGGACACACAGGCCCCTCCTGCTGTTCTGTTCCGCGCCGTGTTCTGTGCAGAGACTCAGAGGAACGAGGGCAGATCAGGTTGGAAAGGTCTCTGTGCTGAAGCTTCAGTTCCACAACACTGTGAACTTCAAGGTCTTGCCACAAGGCTGATGGCTGCTGCCAGCTTTGCCCCATGCCACCCACTGTGGACGTGGCCAGGGACAGGAGGGCAGAGGGGCCGGGCAGACACCCCGCAGCGGCCGTGCTCCATCCTCTGGGGCATCCCGGGGCTTTCCCTGCCTGGGGAGCGCAGGGCTGGCCTGTGTTCTCTGCACATGAACGGTTGATCTTATCCACAGGAAACAAAATCAGCATCCCCGTTTCCAGATGTCAGTTAGAAGGCATTTGACAGTCCAATGGCAGCCATGGTCCAAGGATATGTCAGCTTTGCTCTGGGAGATATCCTGCACCATATGAACTTTGAGAGGGCGGTAGCACAGTCCCAGCTACCGGACCCTGGTGGCTCTTTTCCATGGGAAACAAATCTAACCATCCCAGTTTCCTGATGTCAGTTCGGAGGAGGCTTTTGGCACAACAAATGCAGCCATGGTCCTAGGAGTTGGCAGCTTTCGTCTGGGAGAAATCGTGTTATGTGGGGAATTTTAGCATAAACAAACCCATTCCCACTCCCAAAGAACCATAAAGGTGAACAGTGCCTTTTTCCACAGGAGAAAAACCTCAACATCCCTGTTTCCAGATGTCACTTATGAGGAGGCATTTGGCACTCCAACAGCACCCAGGCTTCTCGGTGGTGGCAGCTTTGGTATGGCAGAAATCCTGCACCCTATGAAATTTTAGCAGGTGGAAGCCCAGTCCCAGTTAGAGGCCCCTGGATATCAACATTGGCTCTTTCCCATGGGAAACAAAACTCATCATCCCAGTTTCCTGATGTCAGTTGAGAGGAAACATTTGGTGCACCAAAGGCAGCCACTGTCCTAGGAGGTGGCATCTTTACAGGGCACACATCCACAGATTTTTCTCTCTCAAGGATTCATAGAGTGCAACCTCCTTTTATCCTTAACTCCCGGCCACACTTTGCCCTCTTCCCTTCCCCGTTGGCCAAGGTACTCGGAAGATACAGCCTTCCCAACTCATGTGCCCCATATTCCCCCTTGAATCTGCCATTTACCGTTGAAGTTCAGAAGTTCAGCCTTGTGCAGACTCTTGTCTGGTTCAGGAGCCAAGCTGTGTGGTCCCAGTAACAAACCTGCTGCCCAAAGCTAGTAGAAAGTTTACAACCTATTTCAAAGACCCTAACAGCCATCCCTTCACCCATGAAGTGATTTGTAAAGACATTAGCACACATCTTTCCTCTCACATTGATGTTTCCTCTGCTGCTAACAGACTTTTAAAGCCAGCCTTTGGCCTGACCTCTCTGCTGTTGTAGTTCCATGCACAGAGGTTGTTGTCTCTTCCCCCTTCCATGGGCAGGCCGCTGTTCAGCCATCTCCAGGACAGCAGGGCCCCACCCCACAGCACTGTGACGTAGGAAGACAAAAACCATCACTCCAAATGTCCCACATCCTCCTTCTTCCCAGGCATGTGGCTCTGCCAGTGGGGTTTGCTGCTGGTTGCCACAGGAAAAAGAAGAGCACTGTGATACTGTGGGGCTCAATGGAACCAAACATCCATTGTGACACTGCAGAGCCTCACAGAACCCAGAGTCCATGGTGACACAACAGGGCCTTGTGGAACCAAGGAGTCCAAAGGCCTAAAACAGATCTTGCATGGCTCTGCCTTGGAAAGAGAAACCTCCTTGGCACACACTTAAGAAGGGTGTCTGTTTGTAATGGGGAAACGTTACATGCCCAGCACTCTGCTGAGTCCACGGCTTTGATAAACACACCCCTGCTGCAATCCCCAGCCCCGGCCAGCCAGACCGCGCCGTTTCGCTCCGTGCAGGCGCCCCCGGGGACAGTCCCCTTTCCCGCACCAGGGGGAGCCTGTCGGACAGTGAACCAGCTGCCGGAGCTCGCCTGCGGCAAAGCGTTTCCGCTTGGCCATGGCCCCGCAGCCGCGCTGGCCGTGGAGCCGCCGCTCGCACCGTCCCGTCCGGAGCGTGGCCGCGGCCGAGCCGCCGCTGCTCGGCGGCTATTCCGTGTCGCTAGCGGCGGCGCAGCCCCCGGTCACCGCCGCCGGATCCGCCGGGGCGCCTGTACCGCATATGGCCCTGGCCATGACTGCGTGTGCAGCTCCCATGCCACCCGATGAGTCTCTGATCCGGCCCCCGCTGCAGCCCCGTCTCTGTCTCCCGCTGCGGACACGGCTCTCTCGCAGACAGCGCCGCAGTCCGTGCCCGCCAGCGCGTCTCTGCCCTTCCCGGCCCCTCTCGGTCCAGAGCAGTCCGCCCCGCTCCCGACTCCCGCTGCTGGTGTCCCGAACACAGCTCCACTGCCCGCCTATGCCAGCACTGCTCCACCCTCCCTACAACTGGCCGGAGCCGGCCGCCCGCAGCCCGCCATGCAGCCGCCCGCCATGATGACCTCCGCCGCTCCGGACACGACCGCAGCACATGCACGGAGCTCGCCAGCGCCGCCTGCGCTCTCCACGCCGCTCCTGGGTCCCAGTGCCTGTCCTCAAACGTATCCCTCTGCAGCTTTCCCTACGCCGGACCTAAATGTGGCGCATATCCCAGCGTTTCAATGACGCCTCCGCAGTCACCATCCCGGTACACCGAGAGCCTCCAGCAGTACCACCGCACCTACCGCCGAATCCACCCAGTTCAGACGCATTTCTACAGGACAGAGGGGGAGCTGACGCCACAGCGCCCCCGTTAATAATGGAACAAACAAGGAACTATTTTACACCTGCAAATACTTTGCCTATCGTGCAAAAGACATCTCAGCTTCAAACTGCGGCGCTGCATCCTCAAACCCCGCCAGATTTAAAACCCCCAAAATACTATGATGCTTCCGTATTGACAGACTGGCAAAAAATTAGACGGGACATTTGTAAAGATGAATGCCTTAATGTGATGGCATTGCCTGTCATCTTTAATTGCCAGCCCGGTGGTCCCAGGAGGTGGACTCCCATTCTGTCTCATGAGATTAAGGAATTAAGGAAGGCATTAAGGGATAATGGCATCGCATCACCCTATTTCAAACAGGTGCTAAAAAGTACATTGGATGGACATACACTTACACCAAATGATTGTAAAAACCTCATGATGGTCACGCTTACTGACTCACAATATCTCCTATGGGAATTGAAGTGGAAAAGGATGCTCACAGAAATATTAGCAACTTACAGAGATAGTACGGATGTAGAGCTGCGTGCTCTGACCATATCAAAATTATCTGGTGACCATCCCGACGACAAAAATGAAGATCAGGTGAATCTTCCCAGAGCAGCCTTAGATGATATTAAGAAAATGGCACGCAAGGCATTTCTGCAGGTTCAGCCTGCAGGAGTCTGTGAAAAGTCCTACAACCTGATTACCCAAGACCCAGCTGAACCTTTCACCACATTTGTGGACAGAGTAATCCAGGCTTCTGAAAGGCAGTGTGCTGACGACATTGCTCATCCAATAATGATGAGACATCATTGAAAATAATGCCAATACAGAATGTAAAAGGGCCATCAAAGCCATGGCGAAGGACAAACCAACAGTGCCCGAAATGATAGATGCCTGCAATAAAATCGGAAGTCCGCAGCACGTGGCTTCTATCCAAGCAAATGAATTGGGAAAAACCCTCGCAGAACAGCTTGAAAGGGTTCTTAATGCACAAACATCACAAACCGCTGCACTGGCAGCTCAAACAGAAGCCCTGTGAACCAGGCAGGCACATCGCTGTATGCCAGATAAACCCTTTTTCCTTGCAATTTTAGGTCAAGAGCTGAGACTGTGTGGTCTCATCTTTCAATGGGACCCCTCTCAAAAAGATCCCTTGTTAATGATTGAATGGGTTTTCATTTCTTACAGGTCACCAAAGACAATCCTCACACCTTTAGAAATGATGTCTCAGATCATCATCAAAGGTACAGCAAGGCTTCTTTCAATATCAGGCTGTGAATTTGCAATTATCTATTTGCCCCTGAAGAAAACTTATTTTGAGTGGGCAATGCAAAACTCAGAAGACTTGCTGTATGCCTTGCTTGATTTTCCAGGTGTTTTCTCCATTCACTATCCAGCACACAAAATGATCAAAGCTAAATTATGCTACAAAGAAAAACCTGTGATCAGTAAAGAACCTTTAGAAGCAATTACTGTCTTTACTGATGGATCAGGGCAAACACACAATTCAGTAGTTATATGGCAAAATATGGAAACAAAAGCTTGGGAACAAGATGTTCAAAAGGTTGAAGGTTCTCCTCAGATTGTAGAATCAGCAGCAGTTGTAAGGGCTTTTCAGCTCTTTCCAGAACCTCTCAACTTGATAACTGACTCAGCACATGTTGCTAATACTGTCAAGAGAATTGAGGGATCAGTTCTAAAGAATGTGAACAATGATAAGTTATGTCTTTGGCTTTCCTGTCTTTACCAAACCCTATCTCACAGAACTAATCCTTATTTTATTTCCCACATAAGGGCCATTCAGGCCTCCCAGGATTTATGGCAGAGGGAAATGCTCAAGCAGATGCATTGGCATCAGCTGTCTCTGATGAGGAAGATACCCCAGTGCTTGCTGCAACTCTGCCCAACACTATTGAACAAGCAAAATTGAGCCATGCATTCTTTCACCAAAATGCACAGGCAATTAAACGAGATTTTCACATTACCTTAGAGCAAGGACAAAATATTGTACGAGCTTGCCCTGACTGCCAGCTAGTTCTGCCACTTCCTGCTACAGGAGCCACCAACCCAAGAGGGCTGGAAATTCTGCAGAAGTGGCAAACAGATATTACCAAGTATCCCTCTTTTGGGAAACTTAAAAACATCCATGTCTCTGTTGATACATTTTCTAACGCAGTTTTTGCTTCTGTACATACAGGGCAAACAGCTAAGCACGTTTGCCACCATTTCTCACAAGCCTTCTCTTATCTAGGTATTCCCCAAGAAGTTAAGACAGATAATGGACCTTCCTATACCTCACAAAAAGTAGCTGCATTTCTAAATAATTGGAGTATTTGCCATACATTTGGCATACCCCACTCCCCCACAGGTCAGGGAATAATAGAAAGAACACATCAAACTCTAAAACGCATTTTAGATCAACAGAAAGGGGGAGATGCTCAGGCTACACCTCAAAGAAGGTTGAATAAAGCGTTTTATGTCTACAATTTTCTGAACAGCTCAGCTGAAGAGCCAGATCCTCCTATTTATAGACACTTTTTGAATAACAAAAAAAGCAAAGTTGAAAGAACACCCCCCAGTTTTGGTTAAAAACTTAGAAACAGGATGAATAGAGGGACCATACAACCTCATAACATGGGGAAAGGGTTTTGTGTGTGTTTCCACAGATGCAGGACTCAAGTGGGTGCCAGCAAAGAATGTGAAGCCCCACTGTGCATCAAAACCTGCTGAAGCCTCCACAGCAGCCAGTGATCCTGCGAGAAGCCAGGAAGCAAACACCCAGACCTGAACTGTGCAGAATCATC
The DNA here is from genome assembly GCF_903797595.1 of Erithacus rubecula. NCBI lineage: Eukaryota > Metazoa > Chordata > Aves > Passeriformes > Muscicapidae > Erithacus > Erithacus rubecula. The sequence continues at coordinate 2,219 of NW_027635782.1, read as the reverse complement.
AGGAGAAAGCGACCAAGAGAAACAGCTCAGGAAAAGAATGGAGTTGTATTGATTGTGTGAATGCATGTTATTTTTCTTTTTTTTAGTTTTTGTAGTCAAGCTTTACCTGTAAAGTCAACCAAAGACAAATATTTGGGTTAATTTAGCCAAATCTGCAGGCTCTGATACCATTTGCCTATCTAACACAAGTCCTGAAAAACCCTTTTCAACCTGTTTAGTTGGAGTGCCTTTCCCAAAAGGTTTTGATAATGTTACTCTTGAAAGGTACTGGCCTTACCATGATCCTCATGCTCTTTCAGATCCCAGCCAAAAATATCAAACTTATATTGACAATTCTAAAGTTGACAAATCTGATCTCCAAGAGCTGGAAATCTTAGGTTCAGTAACTATGGACAGCTGTTACATCTTTGATCTCATGGAAGGAGACAGTCCTCATTTAAATGTTACCCCATATCACACAGTTTATAGCAATGTGACTTTTTGGTGTAATCCAACAAAACTTCTCAAATACTCTGAGCCGCATGCAAGTCAATTCAGCAAACTTCCAATACGATTTCCCAAAGGGATTTGGCTCTTTTTCGGAGACAGAGCCTGGCAGGGCTTACCCGCACATATAGAGGGTGGCCCTTGTGCCCTAGGACAGCTCACAATAATTGCACCCAGTGTTAAAGAGGTGGTCAAAAAGAAAAATAGAAAAATTAGATCCTCCACAGGATATCACTATGAAAGCAACTGTGATAGTGACTTTCATCCATGGAATTCTGGACTATCAATTATCACAAGCATCTATTTACCTCAGCTAAGTTCTTCAGTTGCCCTGAAACAATTAAACAAATTGGGATGTTGGCTCAGCAAAGAAGTTAATGCCACTTCAATTGCAATCAGTGATTTACTGACAGATGAAGAAGCAGTTAAACAGGCCACTTTACAAAACAGAGCTGCTCTAGATTTCCTTTTACTAGCTCATGGACATGGCTGTGAGGATTTTCAGGGATTGTGTTGCATGAATTTATCAGACCATTCTGTTTCTATTCATAAACAGTTGCAAAATCTAAAAAATTTGGCTGACCAAATCACTACAAATACCCCTACCTGGTTAGACAGTTTATTTGATGGTTGGAAACTTACCTCTTGGCTAAAGGAACTCTGTAAAATAGGTTTGTTTATTCTAATAGTAATAATTGTAGTTATAGTGTTTGTACCCTGCATACTACATTGTACATGACAGATGATAACCAAAGCAATTTCTAATGTATTAGTTGTTGAACAAAACGGGGGAGATGTTGGGGAGAATGAAATGGTGAAACCCCACAAATATGAAAGCATAAATTCTGAAAATGATGTTGAAATGATAGCCACTTTCGAGACACCAAGCTTTAGTTACTCAGTAACTAGAAGACAATGGAGTGGCCTGCTAGGTAATCCCCTCCTGGATGAAACAATGACTCCTGCTACAAACAGGTCAAAGTCCTTGTTAAAGGTTAAAGTACAACACACTATGGTAATACGAAAACTCCTATAGGCTGTATGTAAATGCTACAGAATTTGTATTTTGTACTAGATTGGTTAGCGGAAATTTAAATATTCATAGTAGAAAGAAATTTAAAGTGTTGTAAACGGGAAATCGCTCTTTTTTCTCTCTCTCTTACCTCTCGTACTTCTTTCCCTCTCTTACCTTACTTGCTTCCCTCATTTCCCTTCTCTTTCCTCACTCCTCACTCCTCCTCCCCCTCTCTCTCTCGTAACCCCTCACCCTCCTTTCTCTCCTCCTCACGCTTACCCTCTGCTTTTCATTTCTTTCTTCCTCCCTCCCTTCATTATATTATCCTTTTTCTATCCCAATATCCCATTCCCAATTCCTGTCCTACTTTGGGCTGTAGCAGGCAGCCCTCGGTAGGATTTCTCAATACCCACGCCCTCTCTGTGTGTGTAATAAATTGTTACTGTAACCATCAGCTTATACTGGGCTCTGGAGTTTGTCCCTAAGAACCGTCCGAGAACACAAAGAGATCCCGCAGACAACAATGCAGTTCTTCACTTGGATTAGTCACTGGGTGGGATTTGGGGTTTATCTGGATTTTAAAGCCCTCGTGGTGGCTCTGACACTGCTCAGGAGCTGGTAGCAAAAGCAAAGTCAGAGCTCCAGGCAGGCACAGGGTACTTTTCATCAGATTGGATTGTGGAAGAAATGTTTGGGACTTGGATTATCTCTCTGGGTG